>NC_133472.1:26162877-26462877 GCF_025370935.1 Choristoneura fumiferana | reverse complement strand
CGTTTAAATTTGTTATTATTATGTTTATGTACTAACCATATATTTTAATTTCAAATTTTTCAAGCCTACGGTTTGGCTTGTGTAGGGGACACACTTACCTCTAACAATAATTAGCACTTTGAAGTGTAATATTTATTTTGCGAAGGTAAACTTATAATGTTATTGAAAGGTTTTATCCACCCCTTACTGTGTGGTTAGATGAAAAAAAAACATTCTCACTATTTACCCTAAAAAAATCTACATATTTTACCTACTATTTTTCCGCATGGTACCTATAGGTATTATCTTATCTATCCAAAATTACAGCTTACGAGCACTGACGGTCTCTAAGCTAAGCAGCGGACGGTCAGACGGAATGGGAACCAGACATTTGTTGAAAAATAGTAATGTAGAATCGTTATCAGCTGTGTTTAACATACAATGTCGAATGTGGCGCGAAATTGCGTGGGTTGTTTACCCTGTGGCGGAAGATAGCGGACAAGCAAATAGGAAAAAGTCCGATTATTTATACAGGTGTTATAGTAACACTGATTGGAGAAAATTTACGCATTCTATCTTGTCCCTACCTACAAGTGTCACACAACGCCAGTTGTTGTGAAGCCCAGGTAGAGATTTGGATGAAGTAAAAAAGCTCTTCTGGGTCTATAACACTACATAATAAGAAAGGGCAAACGTTTTTACTTAGATTTACGTGTTATTTTTTTTTAAATGTTATATTCTGTTATTTGTGTATCAATCAAGGCGCGTTTTTAAGTTTAATTAAATAATATAGTACTCGTAGTTATAATTATATAATAGTACATAATTTCAAAACAGTCCACGTAAAGGAAGAGCAACAGTAAAAATTAATTAATGACGTGGGATAGAAAAGGAGTGGTACACTAATAAAAACGTATCAGACAAGGATGAAATATAATCTCGTCTCGTCGTTGGCTTGTTTTATACACGGGCAAAAAGAAAATGCTAGCTCAAGTTTACAACCAATTTTTGCCGGGAAAGTTTTATTTACACTAAAATTCAGTTCGACGTAGCTTTTGCATTTACCCAAGTAGGATAGGTACACTCAGCGTCAAATATAAGGGACCGGCCAAGGTTCTTAAAAAAATATCGGATCATGATAAAGTCAAATTAAAAGGAGCGACGAAAATGTTTAGATATAGATTTATCTAAACATTTTCATCTCCCTTTAATTTGACGCTGATTGTACAAACATTTACCTCAACTCGTTATTTTACAAATTTGGAACTACAAAAGAATCTCGAATGGTGGAAGTATAAAAACAAAAATCACGAAGTCGAAACAAAAATATTATCGTTCCCATGGTCCGAGTTCGCGACATGATATAGTGAATTGATTGTGATGGCAACAATAAGTTAACATCCCACGGGCGGCAATAAACGTGCCGGAGGCCGGTGGGCAAACACGGGCGGGCGCGGGCCGGCTTATCAATCGCTCGATTTGACGTTTAGTGGCGCGGGCGGCGGCTGCGCGGGCTTAGGCGCGCGTGCGTCGCGTCGCGCCACGCGCCGCGCGAGCACCACGCTACGGGGTTATTTAATACTATTTTTCGTTTGACAGCAGGTTCATTAGGTCGCAAAGAAGAAATGTTAAAATTTCATGTGAGATGTATACCTAATCAACCAAGTGATGTATCTGTCCCCGTAGTCATCTTTAATTTTATGTTATTGGCAAAAGAGGCGTCAGGAGGGTGTCAACCTGAGATGTCATCTACTGGGCATATTGAACATACAATGTGAGTTCGTTTACTTGTGACTCGGCGAGCTTTTTGGTATGTGCATTGTTCATCGTCTATTTGCTCCTTAGTAATTAACAAGTAACATAAGTAAGCAGCCAACGTCCACCAACGAAATGGACGAATGCCCTAGTTAAAGCCGCTGAACCAAACAACCGAACCTACTAACCGAAGCAACTGAAGGTACCTATGCAGAAGGGCTATGCAACAGTGAATGTCCTACGGATTAACATAAGCAGTGGAAGTTAAAGTTCGTTGTAGATAGGTACATACATACTAGATAGGTCGAGGTATTAACGATACGAAGCGTGATTGTACCACAGATAACTTATATATAAGTAAGTATGAATTAAGCAAGATAATTCTAATTTGTTTGCTAAAATATTGGCATCTAAGCATATAATATTTAAAAAAACAGCAAAATCTAGTCAACTGATATTATTAGTAATTTAAATAATCTTAAATTTGCGTGAAAATGTACTAAATTTTAGGACAGAAACATGGCCACCTTACTGCGAAGCGCCCCAGGCATCGCAGCGTCGTCACTCCCCGCCTAAATTGAATACCGACTTTAATCCCTAAACTCTACTCCATAAAGAAAAAAATTGCACTGACAAGAAATTTAATAAAATTCTTTATAATTGCCGTATAAAATCATAGTGCCGGTTTTAAAACGGCACTGAGCAATAAATTGAGGAATTCGCAATATACATAACTGTGTAGTGCAATGCAATTCATTAGCATTTGAGGACAGAAATCGGATATTTCTCCTCCATTTCTGCTTTGATGGCCACATGATCATTTGGCCAAACAACACGACAAAACATTCGGGAACCGACAGGATTTTGACTTACGATTACCTACGGGACCCTGCAAATTCGTAACTGGTGTTATATTCCGTGTGCCATGCGTTGGTATTCAGCATTATAAGTATATTGACTGGTTTCACTAAGAACAGAGACCTTCCTTGGTAATAATTTTCTTCAAATGACTAACAATTTTTCTACTCAGAAATTAATCTTGATTTTATTAAAGAAACCTACCTATGGAAATTAGTACATTCAAGATAAATAACTAAATCATATATGTAACCAGGGTCAGGGTGGTACCTTTGTGCTATACCAATGTCATGGTGTCATCTCATAGGTACATCTGCCAAAGAAATCATAGCCAAGTTGATTAAGAAAAGGTTCAACCCTGGCATAGTACATTATTCAGTTTCCTAGACTGTACATTGTTAGTTCTGACCTCGTTCTGACATGTTCTGGTCTGACATTAACAATTCAAATTTTGACAAGATTTTATAAATACGAGTTTTTATTGCGGACAGCTCAGTAATTTATGCTGCCAGTAACTACTTGCATTGTCATCTACATAATTATATCTATTTCAAATAATTTTTATATAAGTGAATAAGTATCTCCTATCTCTTTGGAATAAGTTCACTAAAAGTAGGTGATATTGAACCTGCAAGATGTGAACAATACAAATAAAAATTACAAGTTGCGTAAAAAGTAACTCACTAGTTACATAGGTAGGTTACCTAAATTCTAACGTTACATAATAATAATAATATAACTTACCTAATTATGTTCCTGAATCAAACTTAGGTAAATAAATTTAGCATCTAATGTGAAATGGTTGCACAAGAATACGACCAACGTGCCCTATTAATTTGGAAACAGTTACCACGAGACGTCATTGTCGGGGGGAAACGCCGCACGCGCCGCAAATTAAATAGTATCTGCCAAGCTCAGGCTTACTTTGTCAATGCTATATGAATTATTTATCGCATAATTATGACGATTCTGTGGGAGTTTCATTTCACATAATTTATTTTAAATAGTCCCTCTTAAAATTCGCTCCACTAGGTTTTTCTGGGCAACTAGACTTAATAAGCGGCTTAGCTCGCTAAGCTGTTAGGTTTAAATGTTTTTTTTTTTTGACATTCTACTACTCGTATGTATTTACGAGTAAGCCGCGGTATCCACAAAAATACATTGTGGTCTTCATTTAAATTTCACGTAGATCATCCGTGCTAAATTTTCATATTATATCTCTTCGGGATTTTACGTGCGTACGTTCAGTTCCCGGGATAAATGTAGCCCATGTGTTATTTCCGGGATCCAGGCTGCCTGCTTACCAAATTTCGTCCAAATTTATCCAGCAGTATAAAACAGTAAGTACCAAAACAAACACTCATTTTTAGGGTTCCGGAGCCAAAAAGGCAAAAACGGAACCCTTATAGTTTCGCCATGCCTGCTCAGGGACTATCAATGCTAGAAAGCTGTAATTTTGCACGGATATATAAGTAAACTATGCCGACAAAATGGTGCAATTGAAGATTCAAAAATAATTTTAAGGTGATTTTATTTTCACATCCAACCCTATAGTGTGGGATATCGTTGGATAGGTATTTGAACCATTAGGGGGTTGCAAAGACGATTTTTCGATTCAGTGATTTGTTTGCGAAATATTCAACTTTAAAGTGCAAATTTTCATAAAAATCGATTTTCCCCCCTCCCCTCTAAAATCTAAACCGGTGAGTGGAAAAATTTGAAAAAAAATCAGGATGGTAACTTTCAAGGAAAACTATAACGGCTAAGTTTGCTTGAGAATTATTAGTAGTTTATGAGTAAATAGCAGCCTAAGGCATAAACTATACCTAAACTTGGAAGATTCCATATAAAATACGAAATCCTTAGAAAAATATTACTTACTTAGTTTTTTCGTAATGGCTGCGGAACCCTATTTTGGGCGTGTCCGACACGCTCTTGGCCGGTTTTTGCATTAAGTAATAATTGATTTTGGATTAGTTTAGTGAAGGTTAATTAAATTAAATTTAATATAATTTAATTTAATTTAAATATAATTTAACTGTATTTGTTTTGTATTGTATTTTGTCATAATGGGATCATTGCCTAAATAAACAAATATATTATTATTATTATTAATAATAATAATAATACACATTTATTTTCGCATTAAGTAAATAAAATAATAATTTAAACAACTTTTTTACGCCTTAGATTCATACTTACTCACATGCTTTCTTAGAATGGGCTAAAAATTGAGTAGGCACCAAAGATGGGCTTAAAAATTACCTTACAGAAGTAATGGTAAGTAGAAACTTATCATTTAGCAGCAGCGCTAAAATGATTGAAACTTAGGCACGCGAAATTAATCACAAAAAACTTACAAAAGTATGACGGAGTTTGTGATATAAGCTGCTTTAAGTTTTCAGGAAGCGGAAACTAACCTGTAATTTAATTTCATGTTGAAGGTATTTTGCGAACCTCTTCATTTGTAACATTCCACCGGTAAAGGTAATTTTTGGTCGGTGTGGAGTTACGTGTATCCAATCTAAAATTAATTAGCTATTGACAGGAAAAAATCATCAATCATCTTCCTAAGTTGTGTACCTACCTACTTAGTTACAGAACTTACGGAGATATTAATTTTTGAAAATGTTATTGCAACTAAGCTGTTTCAAAAAACAAAATCATGAAGACCGTACTTTCAGAACAATCTTAATTTTTTTAAGTCACTTGTTGTTACGACTGTTAACAGTCTTTCTTCTGTACCTATATTTATAAAAAAGTGCCATAAGAATATGTAGGTATACTGCACCTTACTCTAACGCATTAAACTACATGCTATTCTCATTTAAACGCATAACTATTTTTATATTTTACGTATAAATACATAGACCAAACTGACATTTTGTATTTACTTTCAGTTGTAAAAGCCTAATCCCTGAAAGAAAAGCGCCCGGAAAGCAAAAACTCCCCTGATTTTTCGGTTTGGCTCGTACTTCAACAAAAGTTTACGATTTCGGAAGTTCAGTCATGTTTTTGCTTCTCGGAGATCGAATTTCCTGTCTCGTAGCAATGTGAAGTTAGAGCTTCGGAATATCGAGGGTGATCCACGCTTTGTACGGTAAATATGGGGCATTATGGGGATTTTAATAAAAATAGGAGCGATGTACAGTTACCATAAAGAAGTAATAGTTTTATAGTAACTATAGGTAATAAACTACCCTAAATAGTTAACTTCTTACTGAGATGTAAATATTCGAATAGATAGTGAATAGTGGTTGTTTTGAGGGTGCCGTAGTCAACTAGGAATCCTTATAGTTTCGCCATGTCTGTCCGTCTGTCTCGTCTGTCCGCGGCTAAGCTCAGAGACCGTTAGTACTAGAAAGCTGTAATTTAGCATGAATATAATATATCAGTCACGCCGACAAAGTGAAAAAATAAAAACAATTTTTTTGGGGTACCTCCCATAGACGTAAAGTGGGGGTGTTTTTTTTTTCTCGACTAACCCTATAGTGTGGGGTGTCGTTGGATAGGTCTTTTAAAACCATTGAGGGGTTGGCATGACGATTTTTCAATTCAGTGATCTTTTTGCGACATATTCAACTTAAAGTGCTATTTTAATTAAAATCGAGCTTCCCCCTCTCTAAAATCTAAACTGTTGGATGGAAAAATTTAACAAGTGTTAGAAGGAAAATTATAGCGGTTAAGAATTATCAGTAGTTAAAGAGTAAATAGCAGCCTAAGGTATAAAATAATAATAATAAATATCATGAGACACTTCACACCAATGGACCTAGTCCCAAACTAAGCAAAGCTTGTACTATGGATACTGGACAACAGATAAAAATACTTATATAGATAAATACATACTTAAATACATATTGAACATCCAAGACCGGAGAACAAACATTCGTATTATTCATACAAATATCTGCCCCGGCCGGGAATCGAACCCGGAACCTCAAGCTTCGTAGTCAGGTTCTCTAACCACTTGGCCATCCGGTCCTCACCTAAATCTAAAAAATAAATATACCTAAACTTGGAAGATTCCGTACACAATACTTCGCTTCCCATACATCCTTAGCAAAATATTAAATGGGTACTTGATTTTTTCGTAATAGCTAAGGAACCCTATCTTGGGTGTGTCCGACACGCTCTTGGCCGGTTTTTTATGAACAGCACTACGTGTCTACTAAATAGTTACAATTAAGTACAGTCGCGAACCAGCATTGTTGAGCCACTTGCCGTTGTGCGTAATTTAGCCGTGTAATGCTGTTCGGGTATAGTAATGAATGACAATATTTTCTACGACTACGTATAACGCGGCTAAATTAATGAATGTGGCAAGTGGTTCAACAGTTAGTACATAAATAGTGTTAATTTTGTACCAATTTTTTACAATGATGTTATAAACAGATAGCAAGGACCCCATATCATATCAAGCTGTGCCGTGCCATGTAAGCGTGATTAGGGTATCTCTATGCCCAGTCAGAGTTCACAGTCTGGCGTACAGTGCTAATCCTATTATAGCAGCATCTGTGCTCGACGCATCAAAATATAACTTCACAAATCAGACATCAACTCATTTTCACTGACTGCACCGATACAAAATAAGAACTACGAGTTTATTAGTAAGTTTAGTCATTATCTTGGGTCTTTCAGAATAGGGAAAAGTGTCTTTTTGTGGAAGAAAAGTTCAATTACCTAATATTTACCGCCGTATTTATAAAAGCTTGTTAAACTTGTCTTGCTATAATTTGATATTTACTAGTACAACATTTTCATGACTCTAAACCCAGCGGTTGAAACTTCAAGATTTTTTCAATATCCCGTGGGAATATCGGAATAAAAATTAGCCTATGTGTTATTTCAGACGTCCAGCTATCTACATACCAAATTTCATCTAAATACGTCCAGCCGTTTTAGCGTGAAGGAGTAACAAACATATACACACACAAACGCATATTATTAGTAAGATTGTAGCTCTTCTTATAGCACAATCAATAAGAAATTAAAATCGAAGCTTCTACCCTATTTAACGCAAAGTGTTAATTTTGTCTTCAACCGACCGTTTTCATTCAAAAAACTTCTTCACATTTCCTGAGATGGCTGGCGTCTCATTAAAACAAAGCCATTTCATTTTATTTCAATAAATTAACTCCTGGGATTAATAAAATGGTAATTCAGCACTCGTTTTAGCAGCCGCAGCGTTAATTAATGTAATATTCATAAAAAAAAACTTAAATGTCATTTTGTAGCTCAGACCAAATAAAAGTGAAGACTGAGTTCTGAGAACAGCCAATTGAGACAAGGTAAAACTGCTCGCTTCGTGTGTGTGGGCGTGTCTCAACTAGTGTGCACACGGCGAAGTATATACTTAGGTACTTTTTTCTGCCTCAATTGTCATAGTCCATTTTCACTTTTTGACACGAGTATACCTTCCATCGTCGGGATACTTAGAAATATTTAGAATATAGTCCATTATAGAATACAATATACGGTACTTATTCAAATTAGATGAATGTAAACAAATGATAAAAATGCAACTTCAACTTCTTAAATTTGTACGACGCAGTAAAAAAACAATAGATATAAGTACCTACCGTATAAAAAGAAGTATTTAAGCTTTTACTTACAAACGTTACTATATTGAAAGAAAACTTATACCTTCTTTAGTGCTACGTTAGGTACTCGAAATGATAAAACGGCACCCTTATTTACCCTTAGTTTTGCCATGTCCATCGCTCTTTCCGTCTGTCCGCCAATTAGTTTTTTTTGTACCTGCTAGAAACCTGTAATTTTGCATGGGTGTACTAATACATAAAAATCACATCACACAGTAGTATTATAACAAAATTAAAAAATAATAAGTCGTCATTGTTCCAAAAGTTGCCAAGTATAATTTTATGTCATTGGTAATAGGGGAGACAAGTAGAGTGTCGTCTATTGGGCATTAGCTTGTCGAGCACCGGGACATTTACCCTATCTACTTTTTTTATTTACACGCTCTTTACGTGTCTAATTTCCCAAAACGCCGCCCAAATATTTATTTGATTTTCTGGTAACTTTTATTGCTTAATATTAATAAATATAGCCATAAAACTATAAAATAAAGCGAACCGTGCATACAGGCGTTAATACCGGGCTTATCCCGGCCTTAGTTCGCGATAGTGATGTATGCCGCGTTATCCAGGGATTTAGCGGTTAGTCGGTCGCAGTCAAATCCGTGGGAACTTAAATAATGCCACTGCAGCACTGATATGGTCAAATCAAACAGACCATTTATATGAAGCAATTGAAAATAATATATCATTTTTAAGTGTTAGGCTATGTAATTAAAATTAATTTTGGGAACACAATGAAGGACTTTTCGAATAGTTAAGCTCCATTCATTCATAACGTGTTTACGGATGAAGTGAGGAACAATTTAAAGGTACCTCAGACCGATTCACAAGAACTGGCACGAATGGATTGAATGAGTGAATCAAAATATAGATAATCTGTGTGTTACCTATTTGAATACACTTCACACAAACATGAAAATGACATGCATCAGTCAGTTTCAGTTCGTTCAATCAATGGATTCGAACGAATGAACGAATCAAAGGCTGCAGGAACGAATGCGTTATCGATACCTTGTAAATAGGTAGGTAAATAAAAAACTTAAGAAAAAACCTTCATTGACATTTAAAAATCGTACCGATTTAGAATTTATTTTAGGCTTTCGTCATATTTACGAGTACGTAGGTATTGTACAATTATAATCTACTGTTCTGTATGAAAGAGACAAATTTCATTCGTTTGTATTTCCGTATGCATGGGTTATTGGAGCTATTGAACCAATTTAAAAGTACATTCACTAATAATTTTTACCCCAAGAAGATAAGATTGGTTTTTGAAGTAGGTATTTTTTTTATTTTTTATTTCAACTACAAATTTGTTACTTTTACGGTTATGCCGTGAAATCCAACGCTGGTCTCTTTTTCTTTTTTTTTTTCTGTGCATCTACTCGTATGTTTCAGTCTGTATTTTCGCCCGAGAACATACAAAATTTCCACGGGACGCAAACGAAGTTGACGGCAACAGCTATCTTATAAGCTCGTTATTTGACAAGAACCAGGTCACGGCGTAGGGTGGCGAGACAATGCGGCGTGACAGTAATTCGTATCAGTGTAATTGATGACAGCGCTCGCATTCAGAGGCACGTTCGGTGCACTTGCTTGCAACTGCAACTACAAGGGTTGCGTTTATTAATGTCCCGTCACACTTGGCGTTAACCGTGCTTTATTACAATCGTGAGCGGTTGACGTGACGCCGGGATTCTTGAACGTTATTGTGTCACAAGATCCTAATTTGAGCAGTGACTCGCCTATGGAAGGCTTTGTAGCTAGAAGTTAGGCTGCCTGTAGAGGTTGCATCTACTCGCTAATCTTGCCGCCAGCAGTGGTGCTTCCGCTACTGTGTCCGACATGGAGAGTAAAATAGCCGGTGATATTACTGGCACATGTAGAGATATTCTATTTTAGCCTCACTTACCATCAGGTTACCTACTTGCTTACCACCCTATTTCGTTATTTACATTATGATGGAAAAAATGTACAACCAAAATAAAACCCTAAAAACTTTTACAAGGGTATATTCGGTTATTGTCAGAGTTCTTTCTGCTTTGGGTTTGGGTTTCTGATTTGGTTCTTGGTCTCAAAATACCTAAATTGCAGAATGCCTAATTTTTTACCTTGGTCTCTTGCCTAAACTTCAAAACACTTTCATGGCAAAACAACATATGTTTAAAACAACCAAATGTCAAAATAAATAAATCTTTTGGCACGAACTCTATACTTAGCTAACCTGCATTTTGATACTTATGCTACTTTAATGCATAAGTCATAATATCAACATCAAATCATTCTCAAATAACCACTTTTGAATAAAAAATTAGGCATTTTGCCATTTAGGTGTTTTCGGTTTGAGTTCGGTCATTTGGTATTTGATGGAATTGTGCATTTCAATGGTTAAGTATTTTGAGAATATGACTTTTTAGGTAAAAGTCATAATGAATTCCGTTGATTTTAAAAATGAGACAATTTGACATTTAGGTCAAATGAGCCCATGGTAATTTGAAAATTTAGTGGTTTTAAGCCCAAAGCTTCTTTCTCTATGTAACTTACCACTAGTTGAGCGATTTTAGATTTATTTTTAAACACATTTGTATAACTTATAGGTAAATGATTTTACTTGAAACGAAGTACACAACGACGACAAGTCGACAATGTAGGGTTCACTTGCGAGTCGAAAATAGTTATTTGTGCAACAAGAGAGCAAAGTTGTTTTTTGCTGCGAGTATTTAATTTGAATCCCGAGGAAGCGAAGGATTCTATAATAGAATCACGAGTGTAGCGAGTTCAATCACACAAGATGCAAAAAACTTTGGTCTCGTGTGACACATACAATTTTTCACCTCAGCAGCGAGAACATAGGTTAGAATAATGTATACCCATTTACAAAAGAAACACTATAAAAATATATAAGTAATCCGCTGATTATTAAGAATCAAATATAATAATCAAATTTAAAACCTTTACTCAAAAATTATACGTACAGTCGACATTACATCTTTAAAAAGTCACCAAAAAGTTAAGAATGCCAGACACTGATCAAAAGTCTTCGGCAGGTAGAGAGGTTTTGAATTCGGAAAGAAAAAGAGTCCTGTAGGTACGATACAAATCTCATACTTCATGTATTATCATGTGCTTTGTTTCATGTATTATTGTTGGTTGTAATAATAACATTTGTACTTACATTGATTTCTAGCAATAAATAAATTGAATTGAATTGAAACACCCACTGGGATATTGTAATTTGAACTTAAAACTACTTGTAAAACATGTCATATTATTTAATAGGTACTGCAAAAGCCAAGAGCCTCATCTTCAGGCCATTAAAAAGGTTGAACAATAAATGTTTAGTTTATTATAACTGTTATTAAACATTTAAATATGATTTTATTAGGATTTCTATTAATTAAACACAAATAGATTAGTTGCTAATTCATTCAATTTAACAAATTTTTATTCCAACTCTAAGAGGTAGGCAGTATACGGACCGCTTTTATTTAAAAAAAAAGAGCAGCGGATTTCGTGCAACGAGATTGCATTGCATACTTTATTAAAAGAGCGGGAAATTTTCGACATTTTGGAAATATTTCTTTTTCATGTAATTTACTATAGATATATTTTTAATACTTACTATAAATTTAATTTAAGATTGCATTCAACACATTTGATCCTATTTTTAGCTTTTTTCGTGTTGAAGTGAAAATGACAGATCAAAGTGAAGTTCAAATATTTGGAATTCAGTGAGTACACTCAGCAGCACAGCACTGTCTAGAATTAAACAAGAAAAAAGAAAAAAGTTACTTTGTCTCACTGATTTTTAATAGCCAAACCTGCCTGTTTGAGCTGCTGAGGTGGAAAATTAAGTCACAGTCTACAAAAATGTGATCTGGGCATAATGAAAAAGTCTCTACTCACTCTAGACTATATGAAAAATATAACATTTTTGATATGGCGGGTATTTTTCCGACCCTTGATTTTAAAGCATCAAAACTGGTTAAGTTCATTATCGTTTAAAATATCACCACGAGTCATTTGTTATACTTATTTGTCCTACACATGTACAACTTACGTGCCTTTATGATTCGCGTTTAAATCTTATTAGACGGATTAAATAAAAGTAAACAAACACTAAAAACTATACTTTTAATTTGGTTGGGTATCGTGTTGGCGTAAGATTCATTTTGGCTCTACATTGTGAAATAATAAAGTGTAAGCCAATAGGGGATATTCCTAGGGGCGTTGTAACAGGTGCTGTAATGCTGGCCGGGACTGATTACCCGTAATGTTTGGGGATGAGTTGTAGTTACGGAGTGCATTTTTTAACCGACATGTGAAAAATAGATTCAGTTTAAAATAAAGCTTTACATTGAGGCACTTAAATTTTGGCCTCGTCTAGTATGAAACTTTTCCTGCTTACTGTGGTTATTTAGAAACTTTTAACCATCTCTTTATCTATGCATTTTGGGATCAGAAATAAAATCACAATTTTGGTAGGTAAAAAAAGATTTGCAAATACGAGCAACATTATTTACTACTGGTTTCGTTTGTAAACTTTTATATGGTATAAATCTTTAACTTATTTTTCATGAATTTAAATGAGTTTGAATTTCACAACGTATTTGAGTTTATGGGTAGCATCAAGATCCAAATAAAATTGTTATACATTTATTTTTAAAATATATAAATAAATAGAGACCAACCCACATTAGAGAGTGAGAAGGGAATTCCAAGATTTCAGTCGCAATCGCAAGGCGTCCAGGTCACACGCACGCGTGTACAGGCGGGTCTGTGTGCGCGCGTGTCAGTGTCTGCGTATCTTTGCCAGCACGTGACGCCCGTGTCGTCGCCGCTGCGATATTAAACTAGGTGCCTGGGATTCTCAAACTTTCCAGTAAATAGTTGAGATGGCTTTGTGATCATGTTTAAAGTAGTTATAGGTGGTCAAATCACTTAGGTATTTATATTCTAATTAGGATATGCCTTAAGAAATAATACTTTTGTTTGAGTCATTACTATGACAATAATTCGGTTCTGTACATATTTAACAATGAAACTTGAAAATTAATACAATCTGTTTCATAATTTTGGGACGTATTTATGTAATAGGTTAATAAAAAAATGCACGAATATAATCAAACACATTTGTGTCAATAATACAGGAAAAGCTCCGTAGACACGTGCTCCCCCATGTGACGCCAATGCAAACTGGGGTACAGTGGGGGGTTCTTAAGGGTGTCCTTACGCGATATAGTGCACGATATGGCAACGTGGCACTTTATCGCAATGTTTTACGGTTTACCTAAGTTTCATTGTTGGACACATGACCCTATATAGGTCACCTGAAACCCAATAAAATTACCTAAGTACTGTAAAAAATTCAGACTTCTATCTGTCAAAACAAAATATTTATAAGATTTTGAGTTTTATGTGTTTCATTGTGGGACATATGACCCTACATGTACCAAATTACATATCAATCCGACTACTTAAATTGATAAAAATTCGTTTACAATATTTGAGTGGTCTATTTATTGTTATACTTCTTTGATTTTTGGAGGTACTACTACCTATGTATGTGCAAAGTATGTGAATCGAAAGCAGTTATTTTTCCGCTGTTGACGAGAAATTCATAAATTATAAATACATATATCCACTTGGGCTGTTACGCGGGGCCCCTGCATGGCGAGGTAATGGGCGTTGCACTGGTGGCCACCCTCAGAAACCGCCTCTACTTACTTATTGTTTTCTCACCTTTTTAAACAAAATAAAAGCTTATGGGTAAAAAAGTAATATTCTATTTTAAAACCTGTTCATCTGTCGACATGCTACATTTAAGTACACGAGAACAATAAACTAACACTTCGTCCTCCTTGTGTCGTATTCCTTAGTGATGAGGGTCAGACCAACGCATTGGGCTGCGGCTGCGACCACGAGGCCTCATCCCATCATTCACTTTACTGGTCACAGTTAGCTTCTCAAGGTTGTCTTGTCACTATCATTCCTTGCAATGACACTTGTCACTGAAAATAAAATCCAAAAAGTTTGAGCACCGTCGGCTCTCACCCCACGGCTCGCGTAGCGGCGTAGCTTGGCGTACACACTCGGTGAGATCGCGCCAGAAAAATTTAATTGTGAAATACGGCCCCTCTCCCCCGACCCGATCCGGGACCAAAGTGGACCCGAAAATCACCCGAGCGTCAGGTGGGCGTATACTCACTTTAATCACAACCTAAGCATCAGATTTAAAGTGTCCTTCTCAATTTTAAGAACCTCCGCCACTGAGCGTCTTCAAGTGGATAAGATGTGCTTCAATAATAAATAATGTAGCAAGTTGATGTAATGAAATGCGTAATTATTAGATCGTTTTACCTACGCGTTTACTAATAGCGACTAGGTTAAATAAAAGTTTTTTTATGCGAATAGGTACTTTATTGGATTATATGTATAGAGGTATTGAGATAGAGGTAGTAGGATTTTTTAAATGAAATTTTTATTACTAATGAAATGGCATTATGAGTCATGTCGTGTACCTACTTAAAAAAAAACAAGTATATATCGCGGGAAAGTATAAGGACAACAACTTTAAATTCGGAAGCCCAAGCATTTTATTTAATATTTCAATTATAAAATAAATTTTGTTTTATTTCCTCGCATTATTGGAGATAAGCACTATATATGCCTCAGCGGACATAGCAATTCGTGGATTCATATATATATATATTTATTGACGGACTCGGATATGCTCTACGCTCTAAACTCTACTCATCCACGAAATGCTTTTTCCCGGAACCATGACTGACTGACTGATTGACAGACAACGCATAACCTAAACTACGGGTGCAAGAGACTTAAAATTTGGCATATATGTAGGTACCTAAAGTATCATAGAGGTGCACGAAAAAAGGATGAGGAGGACGAGGACCGGTGCAAGTTACTAGTATCGATTTGCCTGTTTATACCTGTCATGCCATTCTCTATGGTCTTCATACTTTCGATTGGTATGGAATTTGTGAATTAACCAAAAAGTTAAAAAAAAATTTTTTTATTAAATAACCATATCCTGGACTGAAATTTTTAGACAACCCATATGCAATATATTTATTGGCATATTAAATTTAATATAAAATACGTTTCATCCATTAACCAGTTCGGTGACGGTCGTTCTTAAACGGATCTTCTACTAAGACGATGGACGATGGACGATGGACGAGGATGGAGGATGGACGATAGGTATGGATGACGGATAATGGTGGATTAATACACATTTATGACTTGGCCATTGCATGGCTACATAATGACATAAAAATAATCGTCAAAGAAAGCAATTTAAATTACTTAATCCTAATTAAACATAGCGCTAATAAAAATGAACCGACTTGGTATAACGTTGAATTTCAAATTTTATTTGCAAATAAGAACTGCGTTGCGAGAGTTGCAGCATTTTACATGTACCTACTTAATGTTTTAACGTTTAATGTTTTTAACGGGATTCACTTATTTCTACCCCGCGTAAATTACATATCCTATGTCGCGTACGAAGTTGTAGGTAAGAGAGAAATGTAGGTTTTCTAAAATTACACCCGTGAAGATGGTGAAAACGGGTTTTAATTTTATACCAATTATCATTGTTGGAGTTGATCTCTAAGTTCGAAAAAGAGGTCGCCCGAAGAATCCAACTCGGATGGGCATCGTTTGGGAAACTTCGTAATATCTTGTCGTCCAATATT
The DNA here is from genome assembly GCF_025370935.1 of Choristoneura fumiferana. Classification (NCBI taxonomy): domain Eukaryota; kingdom Metazoa; phylum Arthropoda; class Insecta; order Lepidoptera; family Tortricidae; genus Choristoneura; species Choristoneura fumiferana. Next base: position 26,446,964 of record NC_133472.1, on the reverse strand, counting down.
CCGCAGTGCCTCAAGACTAGAGTTTTCGACCAGTGTGTGTTGCCAGTGATGACTTATGGTGCTGAGATGTGGTCCCTGACTATTGGCCTTTTAGAGAGGCTCAGAGTCACGCAACGAGCTATGGAGGGAGCTATGCTTGGAGTTTCTTTGCGCGATAGAATCCGGAATACGGAAATTCGTCGAAGAACTAAAGTCGCCGTCATAGCTGGAAAAATATGCAAGTTGAAGTGGCAATGGGCGGGCCATATCTCTCGAAGAACAGATAACCGTTGGGGGAGAAAGTCCTCGAATGGCGACCACGAACCGGAAGACGAAGCGTTGTCAGGCCTCCCACCAGGTGGACTGACGACATCGTGAAAGTTGCGGGAAACCGGTGGCTGCAAGTGGCGAATTGGTGTTCAGTGTGGCGTTCTACGGGGGAGGCCTATTTGTTCAGCAGTGGACGTCTTCCGGCTGATGATGAAGATGATGAAATTAATATGAAATAGCCAGTTTGCTACCCCTTGCAGTAGTGAAAAAAAACAATTTCAAAGTCGACACAATCTCAAGATACAGTTGTTAAAGGAGGTGTTTCCATACAAATTTTACAGGAATCGAAACCTATTGTGTACCTACTGCAGTTTCATTACAAGAATTACTTTGTGTGATTAAAAACTAAATTTCAGCAGGAAAACCAACCCCAGGTTTTGACAACAGTTTTCTAACGGCAAAGTTTCAAGTTTGTCCCTCAGTAGAGTTTATCGTTTTTACTAAGGATTGCATAAGTGTATTGTAGAGTTTATAGTATGTCGTAACCAATCTAAATGGACTCCACTTGCGTACATTTTGTTTAGAAGCAAGACTGCTAAAACTGGATATTCATAGATACCTACGTAAAAAATGGTATGAACCCTCTGTGCGCGAGTCTAACTTTCATTAATTCAAGGTTTTTTTGAAATCTAGGGTTTTCTGAAAGAACATAATTGCCAAGTAGAATGAAAGTCACTGACTGAAATTTGACTGAAAGTCATGTCACTGAAGAGAAGAACATAACATGACTGAACTACATACATAGTTACTATTAAACATATACTGTTGTCAATAAAGTGCAACGGAGGCATGCATATGCATGTGCCGGCCACACGTGTGCCTAGGAATGCATCCGTGACCTTACAGCCCGCAGCATAGGGTGCAAGCGGTGTAGGGTGCATAACAATAACCTAAATACACCCCTAGCGACATATTGCGACGTACTCAATAATAATTCAACATTTCTCGGCTTGATAAGCAAATTCTTGAATACGATATATACATTTAATTTCTCCTGAAATGCATCGTAATTTGATTTCACGATTATTGTAGTTAAAAAATCGACGAATAGTGACTTCGAGAAATTAGATATACTTAGGTGTGATAGTGCTAGCGATAATAAAATATGTTAACTAAATCACTATTTTTTCCTAATAATTACGTGGACGGTATACTAACTTACGTGCTGACACAGCTACGTGTTCACAGCCAAGATAGGCTATGTAAGATCGCCGTGGCCGAAATCGGTCGACTCATCATCATCATCAAATTTTCCTCACGGTAACTACAGCTCAAATCCTTAAGTCTGAAAGGAGGCCGAAGTATCCTCAGCAGTAGAACATGTGTGGGCCGCAGATAATATTTATTATGATTCATATAAGGATGAATAAATCCTACTATTGACAAGGTAAAACTTACGTCGCTGCTGACCAAGTTGCTTGAATATTGTAGTTGTCATTAGTGGTGAAAAGCATAGCAAAGCTTATGTATACAAACTAACTCTGAAGAGTAGTATCAGAACAGCACAATGGCTTTTACTTAAAACAAACACATTCAGACAATTTTGAAGATTATTCGACTCTTTCTCCTCCCTAGTAGATATGGTGAAACTTGTGGATTTAAGCAAAAATTATTTAGACTGCTCGTAGGGAAATGATTTTATTCAATTAAAGTATTTTTAAATGATTATTGTAAATAAATAATGCATGTATTTATTTGTATTATTAATCTAAAATGTTTTTTTTTTACTTTTTTTTTATATGCACATAATTTCATTTATTGAATTACAAATTTTTTATAACTTTAATTTCTCTTACCAATTTATTTTTTTATGAAATGGACATTAATATCACTTTTGACATTTATTTTAATAGGTTTTGTTTTACATTTTAATCGGTAGGTTTGGTTTTGTAGATTCAGGATAGTAGTATTGTATGGAATTCTTTTATTTTTTATTTGCGTTAGCACTTTTACTGCAATAAACAATTTGTACGCCGCAAGGTAAAACATGCAGGACTTCTTTTTTTTATTTGTACCAACCACGTACAACTGTATTTAACTATTACTCATGCTTAAGCAAGTAAAATATTTTATCTTTATGTTTGGCATTTGCTTTTGCAAAATGCGTAATTTTAGAACTACTTACAGTGCTACTTTGTGGCCTTTTTTGTAAATTAATTACTTGATTTCACCTAATTTTCTAACAATTTCACACTTTTTTGCGGAAAAATACTTACGTGATGAGGTGAGACCCTGTCTCACCACTACACATAATTAATGGATGCCCCCTTATTTCAAGTACTTAGTTTGTTTGAGGCAAGTATCTATTGTCCTTTTTCAAAACCTGCATCCATATCTAATATTACAATTGTAGCACTATTGTAACACCAATCAATATAAAACTTAATTTATTTCGATCGAAAATAGGGAAAATCTGATAGGAATATGACTAAATGAGCCACTGTATGGCGAGAACGGGTCTCTGAACGAGTTGAGCAAGACGTCACATATGCATGGCGCGACGAATATTTTAATGATGTTGAAACTTTACACTATTGTTACTTCAAAACTACTCCCTTAATTCAAACTAAACACAAAGTGTATTTCTAAAAATATAGGATAAATACTTATACGGTCATCCCAGTGACATTCTTCATTGCTCTATATTGAACCACCCTTGATTATGCACTGGCTGACTTGTTCAGCCCAAGCCAATTCAAAAGATGTAGTATCATGTTTTTTGTTCACGTATTTTGCAATCATAAAAAAAAGAGTTCCGCTAATTTTACACATCAAGTTATCCTATAACTGTGACGTCACGTCACCTTTGAGTAGTGTATCACATTTTGTTTTTATTATGTGTACCTTCAGGGACTCCTCAATTAGTCAAGGGTGATCAGTCACGGGGTAGCGAGGGTGGGGGGTGGTAACTAGGCGTGACGTATTATACGCAATGTCACGGGTTGACAGGCGATTTGCGACGCGCAAGCGCGCTGGATGCAGTGAGCTGCTTTGCGGCAGACATCGTGTGCACGCTTGAACGCGTGATTTTTCTACCCAATTTCACATGTTCTTGTAATGATTTTTTTCTCAAGGTAAAGTCGTCCTTACCCACGTGATGATGGAACGCAAAGTACCTACGTCTTTGTATAGCAGTGGAATTTCATACAACATTGGTGGCCATGGCCACCAAAGAGATTGTCTTTTGTTTCAGTGGCTTTTATTTATTTTATTGAATATCTACAGCATACTACCAATTGAGAATAGCATGGTTTGTGAATGTGTAATTACATTTTCTCACACATTATTTCCTTGGATTTATTTGAGAAAAGCACTATGCAAGCCTCTTTACTACGTCTTCAGGTTGTGACCTGAATGACATAAATTAAACCGCACTTAAAGAAGTCCTTATTATTTTTTCTTGCCTGTTCCAAAAATGTTATAAAATTCCGCTTCCAGTCTCGACTGTTTTATGTCAGGGTTCTGCTCAATATAAATTAAGGGCTAGTTCTCCGTAATTTTGGTTAAATGTCAAAATTTATGCTTTTTTAGAAGGTACCTATGAGATATAAAAATCTCAGTAACCCGACTAAGGATTCTATAAAATTGAGATAATATACTAAATTTCGCAAAAAAAAATATGAAAAAAAGTCGGATCGAAAATCAGACTCAGTGTTATCCTTAGTTGGTAGAAAAACTCACGTCATTAATTATACGTCATATGCGAGAAGTTTTAAAGTTATTGGCACTACCATAATTTAGCAAAAAAATACTAGAAATAAAATAAGCTCTATACATATATTATTATATCCATGAAACAATCTGGTGATACTGATCTCCGGCAAGATTTACTTTTTATTTCTCATAAACATTAAATACCCAAGTCAAGGTTACGGCTACGCTTAACATATATTTCATTACCGATGAAAAGGCGAACTATTAATTAAATTTTCGTCTAAACCGTTGCTGCCCTACAAAAAAGCACGTGTTCGTCCCTCCTAATTGCTAACTCGTAAATTCAGTCAGCTATTGTGCCATGACGTCATATGTCCCTCTCCCTCACAGAATACTCTCAAAGTATTGGGGCATCCGAAACACGAAACATATTTCTCTGCAGAGGGATGCCATGGAATTCCCTTCGACTCACTGGGTTTTAATCGTTACCGGGCAGGCTGTGGGCTAGTCAGCCTCTAGACTAAGTTTTCTTGTATTAATCGTACGAAATTAAAGGTCGCAGTGAAATTAAATACGAGTAGTTATGATATAAATGTAGCATCCACCTTTAGCATCAACGGGAGGCGCTTTGTTTTCGGTACAATGAGGGAGGGTGTAGAGCTAGGTCTTATATTGGCTTCACGGGCAGTTTTATTTTATTTTTGGTACTTTTAATGAATAATAGTGTCAATAAACGCAATAGGAGCGATATATCCCGTTATCAATGGTTAACAAAACTCGATACCGGTACGTTTATCGTCCTTTATCGCTAGTACTCCAAAGTTGATCGCGATAAAATCGGTCCAATTGATTTTTCCGACGTAATCAAGCTTTCCAAGCGATCGACTAAGCCAAAGGACGATGTTGTTTTTTTTACACCTTCTCGTGGGACACGGTTACATTTAATATCATATCTTAATGGAATGTCCAACTAGTTCTGTAATATAGACGTCCATATCTTTAAAATTAGGTTTTTTTTTGTTTGAAGTTTCCAATACTGCAGAAGATCATGTCGTCATCCAATATTTTAAAAAGTTATAAGTAAGTATTTGTAGTTAGTACGCAATTTAACCAAGTCGAATCTTCATTGTAAATGCTTACAAATATAAGAATGACACAGGATTATCAATAAAATGCATATTAATAATACTTTTAGGTATACCTAGTCTGAGCCTGATACATTATAATAGGTAGATACCTACGTGAGTTAAATTCATCATTTGCTGCCAAATAAACGGAGCAAGTGCTATGTTATAAGGAGTTCATAAAAGTTTCAGCCGGTAACGCAAACAGTAACGATACCGACGAAAGAGTTATTGGACTCCAATAAGCTCCCGTGAATAAACATTGCGGGCATCGGAGGAGTCATTTGACATGTCGTCGGCTTCTAAATTTAGACTAATACCAGAAGTAAAACTCGAATTGAATGCTTTGATAAGTGAAATTATTAAGTCAAGCAACTAATTTAAGAATAAAGTTTTTGTTAAAAATGTCATTTTTGAATACAAGCTTGTTTTGCTGGCTGTACCTTTTGGTGACTTTATTGTCATCTAAACTATATTTCCGTTCCAAATTTGAAGTCTATGCCATTAACCATTGAGGACTTCCGTCCTGGGGAGACGATCCTGACCGGACTACCTATCCTACGGAGATTATTTTATTTTCACCGAATTTACATAAGTATGCCAAATTTTAAGTTAGTCTAACCACTAAAAGTGGGTCAAAATTCAATTGCAATATTTGACCAGTACATAGAAATCTACGAGCACATAGAAATAAAAGAAAGAAAGAATAAATGTATTTGCTAAAAATTCGGCACAACAAGAAAAATCATATAACTATAACTAAAAAAAAATTAAAACTACATAATCAAACTTACTTAGGTACATTATGTACATTGCAAGCTATAAAACTTGTAGCATACGATTAAATCACATCTCGCGTAGATGCAACTAATCTGCATCCTATCAAGGGTACAGTTTAAATATACATTTGGAAAAAATAACAATAATTCTTGAATAATCTATTAAGTAGATTATATACCTACCTTGTTTATCATGATATGTGAAATAGGTAGCGTTTGCTTAGAAATTAAAGAGCGGGCCGTACGAGTACCTGTATTATTATTTGTAGATTATTAAGTTTAATATAATTCCGCGTCAAATACTTAGATTTTTATTTTATCTTATTCAACCAGCGTGTCCAACAGGTGTCACGACATCTAACGGTTTGTAAACAAATTCTCAAGATTACTTTGCGAGACTTTACGTAGAGTTGCAGAGAGTGCTGGAAGGAATGGCCCAAATATTATAAGCTGTTAGGTACTGGATTAACAAAGCGGGTCCAATGCGAGATAGATTTCGTAAAATTAAATTTTAGGGAAAATAAGATTTCAGTGTGAATTTCATATATTCTGTGAAGGCCATATTTTTGCTATTCTGAAAAAAAATATTACCCGTTTTTCTACTTTCAATTTTTAATTGCAATCAATGTTTCGTATTGTGTCCTTTTGCTTGATTTGTGAAGCCTTAGTTCGTACCAAATTTTTTAATTCTACATTATTAAATACATATGTCAGCAGAAAGAAACTCACCCATGGTTTTTGTTGAAAATACACTTTCACGAGGTTGTAAGTTTGCTATTAATTTGAGTTCTAAAGTAAGAAAAAGCAGCTATTGTCGCTAAAATCTTGATGACAGATGGACTAACCAACAGACATCCAGACAAGACAAACAACCTGCCAGACAGATGGACAACGATGCAAATATAATGGATTTAATATTATCATCTCAGCTAATATGTATAGGTGCACTTGCAGGACACAGAATCCTCTCAGGATGAGAGGGCTTCGACTGTAGTTCCCACGCGAGCTCAGTACGGATTGGGAACTTCACAACGCAGTATTGAAATGTACGTGTGTGCAAGTTTCCTCGCGATGTTTTCCGTCGTTTTTCGTCTGGACTTGACGGCACGATGTATTCCTTGAGAGGCATAGGTCAAACCAGTAGGCTAACACAACTTACATTCTCCCATATTCCCATTTATGGACATAAAAAGGTCTATTTTTCAACATTATGTAGTTAACAATATCCAGTCACTCGCATATAAACATCGGAGCTGTATAGGTGCCAAATATAGATATACATATTTCATGGCATGACCCTGTTGTCCATCACGTAAGTGTTTGCTCAGATATTTTTGAGCACCCGGGCAGTTCCGATGTTTATAATCACGACTGAAGAAACAGACACCATGGCCGATACAATACTGCCTAGACTAAATAGCTCTTAATACTGTTGAGCCGCAGTTAGTTCAGTCAGGTGGATTTTCCATGAGAGCCGCGCAGTTAAAAGTTTGAGGCGCGATTGGAAAAAGTTAGCTAACAAAAGTTATTGAACAAAATGTGAGAGCTATTTTTGAGCAGTTTTGTACCGATATAGTAGTCTATAGTCATTCACGATGACGCGTGCCGTGGTTCTTATTACAATGTCATTATTAATGTCTAATTTTGTAAAAATCACGCGTCTGCGTGGATGGCACTAGGTATACTAACTAAAATGTTTGTGAGAACCAAATAATAAATATTGCATTGCATTTTTGGCAATCTATGTACAAACATAAGTAAAATCTAAACCTACAAGGCCGCTTCCAGCAGGAACCCTCTATGCTTACGTACGCAAAGAAGATACTTGAAAAAGTTTTGTATGTTTGCACCTTGCTCGATAAAATTCATTCAATTTCCGTTTGTAAACAAGAACGGGGAACAACAGAGATGCTTCGATCCATTATTAAAATTGAAATGCCTGGAACAATGATGGCTTATGTAAATCGTTTTAACAAGTTCGAAGCGGCTGTGATTTTTCTATTCTTTCCATTCCTGCGATACAAGGCGTTGTACACCTGGTCATAAAACTATCATTGTGGCGGTACAGGGCTCATTAAACCCTGTAACGTTTAAGAATCTTAATCCTTTTTTTGGCTTCATGTAAAAATATTATATTATTTTTTGCTTTGAATATTAAAAATACCTAATGAATTAATTCACATGAACCTAAAAACGTACGTGAACAGCTTGTTTTGATTAAAATTTATAGCTATAATAAGATACAAGGTCTTATGCACCCTGTGCCGCACTGAATAAGGAAAGTTTTGCGCATGTTTTAGGGATGAGAAATAAAAATAGCGGTAGTTTTAGTTAAGTTTTAATGTAGGTAAGACAAAACGTGAGAGAAGAGGAAAAACTACATTTATTAATGTTTTTCATTTAAGCATTGCAAACAGAAGTTTTTTTTTACATTCCACACATTCAGTATTTTTTTTTTGTTTTTTCTGTAAGCTTGGCGACTTGTTAAAAAAGTTCTGAGATTTTCATAGCATTTGACACAATTTCTCTTCTACTAAATTATGTTCATATCTGGTTATTTTTTTACGGCACCTTTTCGTCGGTCTTGACTTGTCGCCATGTCGACGCGTAAGCTCCTCTCGAATGCGATCCAACACTAGCCGCGCGGGGCGATACAAGGTGCGAGGGTTACTAGGCTCGGCGCGTTCGACCTGGTTTCGCACTGTGGTGAAATTTTATTTCTTTTTTGCGGTATTAGGTCTAAAAAATCTGGTATTAAGATAGGCACATCACTGGACTCTATTTTAATAATACATCTTAGATAATTATATCTGAGGGCACGGCAGTGCCCCCGCCAAGTCGAGCAAAACAAAAACAAAGGCACGGCCGTATACCATACCTACTTTTCTCGAAGCCATTCAGGCTATTTTCAACATCCTGTAATTTTGTTATGGGTAAAGCTAGAACCCTGAATTTTCAGGTATCTATAGGGCCTAATAGGATTTAGACATATTATCAATAACATTCAATTTGAACATGTAGGTAGATTTAGAATTATAACATGCTAAAGTTCCTCAGTTTTGTCACTGACTCATGATCATTATAATTCTAAGGTACTTCTAGCAGACCCACAAGCTCCAAATTTTAAATATAATTAGTTTTTCGAAAATGTTGCAATTTCAGTCACGTTTCAAAATTATATAAACTGCATAAGTAAGTTTGTAATCCCATGTAAATACTTGCGATTACAAAGTTACACTTATGTATTATAGGTAGTCTTAATACCTGACTATTAAGGTTTAAAAATAAATTGTTCTGTATGTTAGTGTGTGTGTGTATGTGTATAAGATGAGGATGTGGATGGAGGAGAGAATGGACGCAATGGACAATGGAGGATGGACGATGATCGACGATGGACGATGGAGGATGGACTATACCTAGACGATGGACGATGGACAATGGACGGGAATCACCGATGAACGAGATTCAACGATGGACGACAATGGACGGTGTACAATGGACAATGGACGAGAATGGACAATGGACGGGAATGGACGATGGACGGGAACGGATGATGGACGAATGACTATGGACGAGGATGGACGATGGAAAAGGATGGACGAAGGACGATGGAAACGGATGGACGATGGACGAGAATGGACCATGGACGATAGACGATGGACGATGGACTATGAACGATGGACAAGGATGAATAATGAATGAAGGACGTGAATGGACGATGCATGGGCGACGGCCGATAGACGATGAACGATGGACGATGGATGAATGACGATGGACGAAGATGGCCGATGGCCGAGGATGGACGATGGATGAGAATGGACTATAGACGATGGACGAAAATGGACAATGGATGAGAATGGACGATGGGTGGACGACGATGCACTATAGACGATGAAAGATAGACAAGGATGGACGATAGACAATGGACGATGGACAAGGATGGACAAAGGACAATGAATGAGGATGGACGATAGACGGTACACGATGGACAAGGATGGACGATGAACGATGTACGAGAATGGACGATGGACGAGACTAGACGTTGGACGATAGGCCAAGGACGATGAACGATGGACGATGGACCAGGATGAACGATGGACATTGGACAATGGACGAGAATGAACGATGGACGATAGAAGATGGATGATGGACGAGAATGGACGATGGACAATGAATGATAGACGATGGAAGATGGACGATAGACGATGGATGATGAACGAGAGTGGATGATGGACGATAGACGATGGATGGCTGACGATGGACAAGAATGTACGATGGATGAGGATGAACGATGGACGAGAGTAGACGATAGACATTGGGCGATGGACGATGGACAACGGACGATGATAAATAGTGAGGAAGTATCTACAAGAAGTTGTCCCCGAAATGAAAAAAGAAGGACTGCCTACAGAAAGTGATGAGATCCTACCAAAAACATTACATGTAAAAAGCTGCAAGTCGCGCAACGCAGTTCTTATATTGCTAAAAAGGTTTGAGATGCAATTTTATACCAAGTCGGTTGTTTTTGTCAGTACCGGGGGATGTCCATAGAACTCGATTTTCACCAGTTTGTTTCTTTTAAAACCGTGGAAAATACATTTTATAGTGCTGATAAATTCAAGCTACGTGGAAAGTTATGTATGTACTCTGTGGTGGAAAGAGAGGGTGAGTCTCTTTCCACGTAGCTTAAATTTATATTTGTGCCTTCAAAATTATAAATAGGAATAAGAATGAAAGAACCGGCTCACAAGATTTTTTTCTCTCTGTTTTTCTTTTATGCTTCTCTCTTTTCAGAGCTTAGGTTAGAGAGCCTCCAGAGCTCCGGGGCCCTGGTGCACTGCACCACCTGGTTAAATTATTAAATTTATGGTCCAATTTATCTCCAGCACAGTTTGACCGATTTAGATGCGGTTTTCTGTAATGGGATGGGTATGTAGTTCATCGGCGATGGTTCTTCTTTACATAACCAGCTTGGAGAAAAAAAATATAAACCGTTTTAACAATAATAATTAAGCATCTACATCCATGTTACGTCTTATTTTTTCCTGAACACTAGTTGTTATAAGTCTTTACTACACATTTTATTTAGGCAACGGTTAAACTTAGACAAGGTAGCTTCCTAGATTACAGCGTTTAATTCTGCGATGTATAGTAAATACTGACACGTGCCGCGCACGTGTCATCACGCCACCGACTTGCAAATGTTAACAAATATACCTACTGGACTTAATTTTCACATCGTAAGGTCTAAAAGTTCCCCCTTTCTACAATTTCAAAGCCCCTTTTCAAATAGTATTGATTATTTGGCTTGATAGAGGTACATTTTGCAAATAGTCGTTTCAATGAGTATATTATTTTTTACCTAGGTAGGAAACTGATTGGTGTCGAGCATAACCTAATGGATTTTTTAACGGTATAATTTCGTCTACATAATAACGTCAGGTCTTAGTACCCGTGACTACGACTGCGGTCTGCGTCGAACTATCGAGAGCTCTTTATAGGTACGAGTAATCTAATCTAACATCCCATAAAAGTACAGTATTTGACAACTGTTGAATTTACCATCCTGTATATTATTATAAAAATAAAGATATACAGACAATGTTTTAGCGATTTTTTGAAAAATCTATATATCTGTCTCTTTCTAAAACGCATTTCTCTATGCAGCAAGTATGGCGCTACTTGTGTGTGACGTCACATGCAAGTAATTCTTTCTTTGTCTAATCTTGAATTTCAATCCTTTATAACTGTTTGTTATATTTAAAGATAGCTTGAAAAAAAATCTGTTCGATAACATGCATTGTCAAGCTTTAATTTTTAAAATGAACTACAAATAGTCAAGTACACTGTAAATCATTAAAAACTTCTTACTCTATGAATTAATTTGAAAAATTAAAATTTGGTGTGAATGAAGCTACCTATTTATTATCAAATCTAATCGAGATTAGAATTATGATACAGAATGCCTACGATTGAGCACATAATGTCGTTGTTGTTTTTTAGAAAAATATGGCGCTGTCTATTGGAGGACAATTTTGCCAGTGCCTAGTAGGTTTTGCCGTTTTGCCGTTGTACGGTAAAAAAATCTAGAAAATGAAAAATGAGATGTACCTAATGGTGGATGAACGATGACCCACATAATGTCGTTTTTTTGAATTATGCCATGAAGTGACATTGTCAATGCAGTGTGCAGGCATTGTGTGAGGCATTGTGCAAGTAAATGATAGATAATAATACCGTTAAAATCATGTTAAAAAAATAGCTTTACCATGAAATAAAACTTTTTGGTTGATTTTTTATTGTTTTGCACTGGCCATGTGCAAAACTCACTTCATAAAAACTAATATTGACTTATTAAAGACAATTAGAAACAAAATCATAAGAATGGGCTGCGAAGCCTTTTTTCACAAATTGACCCATTGGGATTTTAAGTTATCACAATGAAATAAAACAAGTTTGTACGGCACAAAAAAGGTCCCCGTTAATCCATAAAAAAACAATGAAAAGCTTCCAGTAAATCCATCAACATAAATTTTGCTTCAACGAAAACAAATCCCGCAAACATGGCAAGGTATGGCTTTTTACAACTTTTATTTAAATCTTATTATTGTTACTTGATTTTCACGTTTTTCCTGAAATTTTTTAACTAAGGTACCTACTTATGCGTTAAACTTCAATTAGGTACGATTAAGCATCTAGAATCTAGTAATATAACGGTAATGCCTTTGGTTGTTTACTAACGTGTTAAACTAGTTAATAATTTCGCTTTAATTTATAAAATGAATAAAAATATTGTCAAATACCGTATGCGGTTTGCTTCCAATATTTTTTTTCACTGAAAAGTACAGCAAGTAACGTTTAAATTCAAATTCAAAATCAAATGTAGAGAAGCCATAGGTCAAAGCTCTCTCGGCACTTTCTGAACCCTTAAGTTATACCCACTCGTACCAAAGCTATACCTACTCAATATTTATAAGTAGGCTGCAAATGTTTTTTTAGTATTCAATAATGCAGCTGGCCCACCCACAATATTGATTGTCATTAGCTTTATAAGTCAAAATGATTGAAAATATTTGTCATTTTTGTCAAGTAAGTCACTCAAAAACCAGAGGACAGTGTCCAGGCGGATCTGCGACGTCTTCAAGTCGACGACTGGCAAGAGGCTGCGCACGATCGGGACAGATGGCATGCTCTCGTTTCGGAGGCCAAGACCCTCTTTGGGTCCCTGAGCCAAATTAGTTAGTTAAGTCACTCATAGCGTGGCGGGACGTAGGCTTGAATACAGCTGCTAGTGTTGATTTCTATCGTCAACAGGTCTTCGAAAGAACCGAAATAATTAAAATTCAGGCCCCCGTCCATATGCCATTGTAATTGATAAATTAACGCTACCTCATTTGCGGCGTCTGCTGTGTCAAAATTACCACTTAAGTCTATGAAGTCACCCTTTATTTGTTAGCTGTTGTACCTGCTCCGGCCCGGGCCATGGCCAAGCCGGCAGCTCGAAGGCTAGCCTGCCACTGATTTGCCTGGTGCCCCGCGACGACGCCCGTCTGGCCGACCAAGGAGGCGCCAAGAAGCCACGCCCGGCCTCCGCGGGCATCTCCGCCCAGAGCGACTTCCAACTCCTGGACGAAGACTACATAAAGAAACACTTCAAACTGCCCCAAAGACAGCTTTACCTCGATCCTTTCAGGTAGCAATCCTTCTGTTTTATCGCAATTTAGGTTTAGGATATAACAACATAGCTGTTTCGCGGCCGTAACTGGCCTTTAAAGGATTAAGGTGATTTTCCATCGGTGAGGCGAGACGAGGCGGGGCGAGACGAGAATTGAAATTTGTATGGTGGCGCCCGCGGCGGCCCGCGGCGTGCGCGTGAGAATGCTCAAGTACAAATTTCAATTCTCGTCTCGCCTCGCCGTTGGAAAATCACGTGAAACTTTAAGAAAGGGTTTGTTAGTGCTCTGTTGTTTTTGTCTTTATTTGCCTTTTTGGCGAAAAATGAGATGATTTATGATCTAGATTCTATACCTATAGATCATCTTTGCCATCTATGGATTCACCACAAATTTGCACGACACTAAACTTGATATTACATTGACAACGACGCATTCTTTATTGTTTATTTCCCAGATTTTTTGTAATCAAAAATGTGACTTCTAAAAGATTATTTTCCTGTTCAGACGGCCTCTTATCACGTTTCCTATGACCCAAGAAGACGTTCAAAACTTCAATTTGGCACGCAAGTACAAGATTAACCAACAAATTTTGGACGGGACCCTCGATCCGAGTGAAGCGATATCGGCACCTAGCGTATTTGTAAGTATCATTTTACTAGGAGTAAGTTGATTAAAAATATCGGAGCATGAACTCTAATGCCTTGAGATGAGAATAGAGTGCACGCTCCGATATTTTTGTCTACCTTGGCCGCTCCGAAATATGGCAACTGTACAAGTAGGTACACCGGGTTTTTAATTTATTGATTTCCGTTAACTTCGAAAGATGGTGTTCATAGTTTATTGATAAAAAGTACCTACCTCGTAAAAACTTTCTAGACATTTTTTTCTTTCTTTAATCTACAACGTACTTATTGGTATTGTAATACTGTAAATGTTCATGTTACCTAATATTATAAAAATGAATCCCTATTTCCCTTGGTCACGGCATCACGCGTGATCGGCTGGACCGATTCTTCAAGGTTCTTATAAAAGAAAATATAGAAAATCAAAAAAAACTACACCGGGGGCACCAGATACTTGATTTATAAATAAAATAATTAACTTGACGTAAGTAGCATGCCTGTGTGCTTCAAGTCAACTTACATTGACTAGGTAGGTAACCTATTATGGGCAACTAACTATCCAAGCCCACATGTTTGACCAAGTTTATTGTTTTCACTAGCCCTATGCGAAGTCAGAAGCTGAAAAACGTAAAGAAACCGAAGAAGACGAAGAAATCATTTACATCCTGCAGCTGCCAGATTGGGAATATAATTGCCCGGTTCATAATCAAACTATTAAAACACCAAGGTTAGATTCTACACCTTATTATGTGTCCTACTTTCTAGCGGTGATGTTATGGTTTTGTATGGAATTTATAATCATATAAAAAAAATACGAATAATGTACGTAGTTGGACTCTAATTTAAAAAAAGTTACGAGAAAATAATGATCAATCTGTCACCGCTAGGAAGGATACTTTCTGGCGGACGCCATCTATTCCACTATGTACCAGTCGAGTCGAGTTTTCAAATTTCTTGTAAATCAAAAAAAAAATATGAGAAATGTATGAAATTTTACGCTAATTAAAATAAAGAGTACCACACGCACTTATAAGAAAAATGTAGGTACGTTCAGTTCAGGTTCTAAAGCGTTAAGTATCCTTCCTGGAGGTAACAGATTGATCACTGTTTTGTCGAAACTACGGGTAGTAATTTTTTTTAAGTAGTGTACAATTTCGTACATTTTTCGTACATATTTCCTGATCCACAAGAAATTTTAAAACTTGACTGCTACATAGTGAAATAGATAGCGCCCGCCAAAAAGTAACCTTACAGGCGGTGACATATTTATCACTGTTTTCTCGTAACTACGTGTAACTAAGAGTACATTTTTTTTAATTAGCGTACAATTTCGTACATTTTTTTGATGTGACTAAATCCCATACGAGACCGTGTCACCGCTAGGAAAGTATGATATGTATCTCTTGAATTGCAGTCATCATCATCAATATTTTTTTACGTCATGCTCCCTGGCAACCCCACTGTCTGTTTTTTAAGACATAAAAATGATGTACCCAATATGTACCGAATTAGTACCTGTTTAAAAAAATTGTACCTCAATATAATCGAGGGTTGGTATAATGCATTGAATTTGGGGTTGCTTCTCCAGCAACCCCATAATTAAATTTCAGAAATTCCACATGGATACTTAGTTTTTCAGTAAAGAAGAGGCCAAAAATAATTGTGCCGTAGTTATTACTGTTAGATAAGTTGGTTATGGGCAGTTAAATTACCTATTTAATTGTTGCCAGGACGCCTGCAAATAAAATAGAGAGTTGAAATTTTATAACGGAAAACTAATACTGAAACTAATACTTATTATACCTAATGCATCCCATTTGCCTAACCACCTTTGCGAAATAGGATAGGTCACATAAGTACAGTCAACAAATTTGATATCGGAGCCACTATGGAACCTTATCATAGTAAATAATTTTATTTGTCTATAAACAATGTTCATTGAGTGACGTTAAATGTCATTACGACACGGTTCGGTGGTGGTCTAGGAATAAAATTGTCTGACTGTACATGCAATCATAATCTTGTTGTACCCGTAACCAGGTATACCCAGGTCACCTGTAATATGAATTAACGTAAAATGGAGACTTTTCAGGAGAGGAAAAATGTATTTTTTAAATAAGATACAGTAAGCAATTATTACAAAAATAATTACAAAAAAAAGTGTTAATTTAAAAACACAACCACAACCTGGTTTAAAACATGGTGTAATTGATTCTACTCTATTCTGATTCTGTGCAAACTTTATGGTTGCCGTTATTTAACTTAACCTTATTATTATTATTTTTGAAGGATTGGTTTTTTTCAGCTCTAGGCTGGTATTAACTACATTTACGGGTTATCCACCAAGTAAATGTAGCAAGTTGTAGAGTAAATATTTTTTAAGAAAATAATAATAAAAATGCGGCTGTTATTAAAGTTGTTACTAAACGGCAGTTAATATTGTTTAACTGGCCCTATCGGTTACTATGCTCATTGCAAGAAGCGCTTCGATATTTCTCACGATATATTTTGTTGTGTTACGCCAATCTACCCTCATGTGTTTTTGTGTACTTTTAGTTTTACATACTTTGTTTTTAACGTACAATACCCATTTTTAGCCATATGTTTGATGCAGGTGTGTCTATGTGTGTTTGTTCTAAGTCACGAGGATGTCGTCCATTAGTACCTTTTTCTTCCAGTTATTTATCAGTTGTGCTTGTGGGTCATTGCCGTTAATATTTTGCGTGTCAGGTGGTTCGTGTAGGTTTAGTGGACTGTACTTGTGGTCATTTTGGACGATTGTGTTGTGTATAGTGCTTGTACGTGATTTGGTGTGAAAGAATGTTTTTAAGCTGTGTATTTGTTTTTGCCAGAGAAAATAAATGTTTATCATGCCCCTAACTCCTTGCTGTCTCTTGATAGTCAGTCTTTCTATTGCAGATTTAGGGTGTAAATGGTTATGTTTTGTTAGTGTTGTGCGTGTAGTTCTTTCTATGGCTTCTACATATATTGGTCTTAGACTACTTTATAACTCCAAATGAGCATGTCAGGATGGGGATGGCGTAAGTGTTTATGGCTTTAATTAAATGTTTTCCAAATAATTGCGATTTGCATATTTTATTTAGACGGTTTTTGTATTCAGTACTTAATGTTTGTTTAGTAATAAGTAGTATGGTCCAAGTCCTTTAACTGTTTGTATCCGAGATATTTGTATAGGTCATTTGTTTCCATTGCTGTTATAGTGTTATTGTCGTCTATTGTATAGTTACCTGGTTGTATCTTTCCTTTTACTATGTGTAGTGTTTTAGATTTCTCTATACCCAATTCCATGCTGATGTCGTTGCTGAATGTTGCCGTGATTTCTATTAACTTCTTCATGTCTTTGTCTGTCTTGGCGAGTTAGTGCACTACTGGTCATTTTCGCTGATTCGCCATTTTCGTTAATTCGTCAATTTCCCTGATTCGTCAATGTCATCAAAATCTTTAATTCGTCATTTTCACGATTCGCCATTTTCGTTAATTCGTCAGTTTCCCTAATTCGTCAATGTCATCAAAATATTGAATTCGACATTTTCCCTGATTCGCCATTTTCGTTAATTCGTCAGTTTCTCTAATTCGTCAATGCCATCAAAATCTTTGACTCGTCAATTTCGCTGATTGGCCAGTTTATTCAATAAGTCACTTTCGCTAACTGCTCAATTCATGCAGTGTATAGTCGCAGTAGATATTTATTTATTTAGAAGGATTATCTTCTAGTCCATGCTTTTGTTTCCTTGGTTACGTTTTGATGTTTGTTACCTTTTACCTACTTGCATGCCAAATTTGAAGTTTCTAATAGTTATAGTTACGGAAATAGGGCCATTTTGAAAAGAAAATATAAATCCCATTTATTCCCTATCCCGTGGGAATTTCAAAAAATACCTTCTTTGTGTACCTCAATGTCACTTAAGGTATATGTATGCCAAATTTCAAGCGTTTAGCTGTAGCGGTTTGGGCTGTGCGTTGATATATCAGTCAGTCAGTCAGTCAGTCAGTCAGGACTTTGAATTGTATATATATATATATATATATATATATATAGATTTTTAATTCATTAATTGATATTGCCCCCAAATACTCGAAAATATCATAATGTCATTGGCTCCGTAGCACAATTTCGAAATCAATATTGTACATGTACTAGCAATTTTGTACATTAGACATTTAAAACGTGGGTTAAATGAACGTAGGATAAACGTCGCTAGGATTTTCATGTTCTAGCAGTTTTGTACATTAGATATTTTAAACGTGGGTTAACTGAACATCGAGCATGTATCTTTAGGAATTTTGTTCTTATACATTTTGATTTTCGCAGTTTTGTCTTTAGGAATATCGTACGTAGAAATTTTAATTTTCGAAATTTTGCTACGGAGAAATATCAGGTTCAAATATACTTAATGTAAATATCTACTGCGACTATACATTGCATGAATTGAGCAATTAGCGAAAGTGACTTATTGATTAAACTGGCCAAATAGGGAAATTGACGAGTCAAAGATTTTGATGGCATTGACGAATTAACGAAAATGGCGAATCAGGGAAAATGACGAATTAAATATTTTGATGGCATTGACGAATTAGGGAAACTGACGAATTAACGAAAATGGCGAATCGTAAAAATGACGAATTAAAGATTTTGATGACATTGACGAATTAGGGAAATTGACGAATTAACGAAAATGGCGAATCAGCGAAAATGACCAGTAGTGCACTAACTCGTCTTGGCGTATAATTTTATGTCGTCCATATAAGTGAGGTGTGATATACGTGTATCTGTTGTAGTGTTCCTGAAGTTGTATCCAACTCGGCTGTTGTTCAGTAGATGTGATAAGGGGTTGAGGGCGAGACAAAACCACATGGAACTCATGGAATCGCCTTGATAGATACCTTTCTTAATGGAGATGGTGCACGTTTTTACCGTGTTATTACCAGCATTTAATTGAAGAGTAGTTTTTCATTGATTCATTATATTACGTAGAAAGTGAGTTATTTTTGGGTCTATTTTATATATTTCTAATATTTGTAGCAGCCAGGAATGGGGTACGCTATCAAAAGCTTTTTTGTAATCAATATTGTACAGTGTAGGTTTCTATTTTTACTAGTCGCGTGTTTGTGGATGGTGGAGTCAATAATCAGCTGCTCCTTGCATCCCATGTGGCCTTGCCTGCATTCTTTTTGTTTCTCTGATATGATTTTGTTGTGTTCTATGTGACTATTGATTTTTCTAGTTATTGCTGATGTTAATATTTTATATATGGTGGGTAAGTATGTGATTGGTCTGTATTGTGATGGATGTGAGGAATGAGTTGTTTTGGGCAGCATATATATGTTATACCGGTGGCTATAAATTCTGGTATATTTTGTTTGCCTAATATTATTTCTATTAAGTTGTTTGCTATATGCGTTTGTGTAGTGATGTTATTTTTTTTTACCAGTAGTTATTGTATTTTGTCTATCCCAGGTGATTTCCAATTGTGTAGTTTCACTGTTATATTTGTTATGTCGGTTTCTGTGATCTCCTCAAATGTCATCTCTTCTATTGTATCCCATTTCTTTTTTTTTCTGTTTCTATCCAGTCTGCTTGGTCATTATGTTGTTTATGTTCCTCCCATATGCTACCCCAAAACGTCTCTAGTTGTCTCTGTTTTTGTATGGATGTGTCTGTGTGAGTCTCTATGCGTTGCGTGTGATTGTGTAGGTTCCTGTAAAATCCTTTTTCATTTGTTGCAAATAAAATATTGTCATTCTTTCGTTTTTGTGATTTCGTATACCTTCTAAGTCTATGTACCTTTAGTACCAGTTTCTGTTTTAATGTATCTAAGTATTCTTCTGGTTTTCTGTTGTCTGCTTCGTGTCTAGTGTGTGTAATCCTGCTCCTAAATATCTCTTCTACTCTTTTCACTACTTTACGAGACCTATTATTATTTATATATTGGGTGAGTTTACCACAATCTGCCCCGAGTTGTTCAATATCTCTTTCTAGTCTAGCTTGCCATGGAGGTTTGTTAATGTTGTTTTTCTTACTGTGTGGTTCGTATTCTGTTAGCTTGTAGTTTAGCTCTTCGGAGATGACTACAACGGTGCAGTAAATAAGGGTATGAATATCTATTAGTTGTGTGTCGTCAGAAAGAAATCTATTCAGTATGTCGCAGTTAAATAGATGCACTAACTGTGAGAGTGTGTTAATGTGTTTTAGCTTTGGTAATTTCAGTCTACTAAGTACATGGGTTCATTCCAGAGTATTTGGCTATTGCAGAGTGAAATTTATCAAGAATTACTTGAGTGTTCGGTTCAGTTATTGTGTTAACTAAAGCTCCTATATCATTTTCTACAGTTAATGTTATAGTGTCAGTCTGAGTGGTCGAGTTGGACATGTGTGATTGTGTGTATAGTGTATGTGTGTCTTGTGAGTGTTGTTGTGCATCATTTTCGGTATGATCGTGCGATGGTATGACAGCCGTAACGTTTGAATCATGTTCGAGATCTACTATATTTAACTGTTTTTGTACTTCGTCTTTCAATTGGGTTAGTTCTTGGTCACTTAAATATTTATTTCTAATAATGGCCCGTCTTTGATAGGATACACGTTGTTCGCTAACTTTAACAGTGGGATATTGTTGTTGGAAAAGTTCATGCAACTGTTTTCTATAAGTGGTCATGTCTGTCTCTAATTTAGTGATATAGTAGTAGATGCGCATGATGAAAAGGTTAACATCTTTGGTCCAACTCATGCGCACCCTAGGTTTCCCAGCCTTAGTGGACGCAGGCAAAAAGGCATTCGCCTCCTGCGCAACATCTAAGACGGGCGTGGGTGCTCTGTGAATGCAGAATTTTGCGATATTTTTCTGGGCAGAATACGTGGGACTGCCTGAGCTAACAAGCTCAAGGCGGGATTCTCCGTCGCGGTTAGCTTCGGTACCCGCCTGGGGTAGATATCTACCGTTTATTAGGCGCATCGCATTTTTATGTTTACTATAGCTCCGTTAGCGATTGGTAAGTTGTAGCTAAATAAATAGCTGCCAATGTCCGCCCCTCACGTGATCACAGATGTTCGGATCGTACGTGGAGTTAGGTTTGTGAGGGGCTTATTATTATTATTATTATTGTAATTATTTTTGTAATAATTGCTTACTGTATCTTATTTGTAAATTACATTTTGGCCTCTCCCGAAAAGTCTCTATTTTACGTTAATTCATATTACATGTGACGATATATATGTACCTGAGTACAACAAGACTGATTGCATGTACAGTCAGCCAATTTTATTCCTAGGCCACCACAGAACCGTGTCGTAATAACATTTAACGTCATTTGATCAATCAATCAATCAAGACAATCAATCAATCAATATATTTATTTGAATAAAGAAGGGTCAGCTAAAATAAAGGTGTTACATTTCAGTCAGCAGTTAATACAACAACAACAACACATGAACATTGTTATAGACAAATAAAATTATTTACTATGATAAGGTTCCATAGTGGCTCAGCAAGGCTACTACGAAACTCGAAACTAAGTGTCAGATGACCGCACGACACGAACTTCGAGTTTCGAGTTGCGTAGTAGCCCTGCTGAAATCACATTGGTTGACTGTACATATGTGACCTATCCTATTTCGTAAAGGTGGTTAGGCAAATGGGATGCAATAGGTATAATATTATTATTATTATTATTTTATTTGACTGGATGGTAAAAGAGCAAGTGGGTCTCCTGATGGTAAGAGATCACCACCGCCCATAAACATCTGCAACACCAGGGGTATTGCAGATGCGTTGCCAACCTAGAGGCCTAAGATGGGAAACCTCAAGTGCCAGTAATTTTGCCGGCAGTCTTACTCTCCACGCCGAAACGCAACAGTGCAAGCACTTCTGCTTTGCGGCAGGATTAGTGAGCAAGAATATTAGTTTCAATATTAGTTTTCCATTATAACATTTCAACTCTATTTTTTTTGTATGATTTCGGGCACCAGAATCCACGTCAAGACCTAGATGTGTAGGTATAATCCCATTATATGTAGGTACAGTTTCGTTTTAATCCGGCACGTTGTTTTTGTGTAAGTATCAGCAGTCGGCTGCAATGGAATTGCTGGCGTCCTGGCAACAATTAATAAATTTAACTAGCCATTACCAACGTATTTAACAGTAATAACTGCTGTACAATTATTTTGGGCCTCTTCCTGACTGGTAAAGTAAGTATCCATGTGAAATTTCTTTAAATTTAATTACGGGGTTACTGGAGAAGCAACCCCAAATTCAATTAATTGTACCCTCTATTATATTGAGGTACAATTTTTTTTAAGCAGGTACTAATTCGGTACATATTGGGTACATCAGTTTTATGTCTTAAAAAATCACAGAACAGACAGTGAGGTTACCAGGGAACTTGACGTATTTTTTTAACTATTGTTCGATGCACATCTCAATAGGAAACTATAAATAAATAACATGTTGTTCATACTAAAACATTTTATAATTTGAAATTCAACAATAATAGTACCAGCATTGCCATCTAGTGATCAGAACCAATATGCTTCGTAGTTCTTACGGAAACATACATGTTAAACTAGCGCCATCTAGTATCTAATGCCATTGTACATTCTTGTGGCTTGGTGATAGGGCAGAAATTAAAGTTATTACCGCTGTGTGGCGTGGCTGAGCTATGTTCCAGAGGGGCTACACTACACTACGAAAATCGAAGTTCGTATCGTATCGTACCGTCTCTCTCATTCTCGTATTAAATAATTTAGCCAAAGCGAGATGGCAAGATACGAAGTTCGAATTTCGCACTTCGTAGTATAGGACCTGCAGGGCTACTACGAAACTCGAAGTTCGTATCGTACCGTCCCTGTCGCTCTCGTATTAAATAGTATAAGTGTCAAGAGGGACCGCACGACACGAACTTCTAGTTTAGAGTTTCGTAGTAGTCCTGCTGGCCCTATACCACGAAGTGCAAAACTCGAACTTCGTATGCTGCCGTCCCGCAGACGCTTGTCATTAAAATAAGCGACTGCAGGGGACGGTACGATACGAACTTCGAGTTTCAAGTTTCGTAGTAGCTAGCCTGACACACGCGATCACAATCAAAATAATGACAGTTTTCGCATACAAAAACTGTCATTTGATTGTGATCGAGTGTCAGAAACGTTACGCAATAGACCTTCCGGTCTGACCAGCCAGCCTTTGAGAAGGGGATGGATGCGGTTTATGTTGACGATAAATGCTCCTGATACTTTATGGACGATTTGCAAATTCGTTCTTTATTTCTTCGTCTCTGTATTTGCCTCTGACGAGCAATATGTAATGTTTCTTTTAGGTTTATATGGCATTCTTGCAAGAAACCGAAAAAAGGAAAGGGAGGAGAGTTGAAGCAAGGCGGTGGACCAATGAACAAACCAAAGCCTTGGTTGCTCAGCAGACATACAGACTTCGATTTACTGTCCCAATGGTAGTCATTTGTGAAAGAAGATTTTCAATAAACCCAATCTGTGAAGATAGATATTTGTTTTTATAATTGGCCTAAACTACCCCTTTCAATAATACAATGCGGCAGCCACATGGCAGGACATTAGCGGTACAGACACCAGTACCAATATTTATTCAAAACGTGCATAAATATCAGTGCCACTACCATGAGTTTACTGTGACCGTACTCGATAGCGACGGCGTAAATTATTTATGGAAAATTGTACAGCGCCTCTACAAATAATTTACGCCGTCGCTATCGCGTACGGTCACTGTAAACTCATGGTAGTGGTACTGGTGAGTAGAGTAGTACTCTTACTAGATTTTCACTCATAGTCAAAATATCACGCACATGACTTATCACGCTAACACACACGAGTAATATTTACCTCGACGTTTTGGCAACATTACAGTGGCCGTGGTCACGAGTAGACACTCATCATTCATATTTTTGCGGACTTAAAAAAAACCGGTAAAGAGCGTGTCGGACACGCCCGAAATAGGTTTCCGAGGCCATTAGGAAAAAATTAAGTAATATTTTTCTAAGGCTTTCGTATTTTGTACGGAATATTCCAAGTTTAGGTATATTTTATACCTTAGGCTGCTATTTGCTCTTAAACTACTAAAAAACTTAACCGTTCTAGTTTTCCTTGTAAGTTTGATACTAGTACTACCATCCTGAATTTTTTCAAGTTTTTCCGCCCACCGTTTTAGATTTGAGAGGGGGGGGACCGTCGATTTTAATGAAAATTTGCACTTTAAAGTTGAATATTTTGCAAACAAATCACTGTATCGAAAAATCGTAGCAGAGTTTAATACATCAGTGAAGTACCTAGGTATGTCGTATTTATCTATAAAGTATGTACAAGCTTTGCTTAGTTTGGGACTAGGTAATTGGTGTCAAGTGTCCCATGATATTTATTATTATTTAATATTATTATCATTTATTTATTAATATTTCGTTATTTTTTTCGTTCGTATTGGAATGCCTGCAATTAGGTTCGATAAACATCAAATCAGGATCTGATGATTAGATCCTAAGGAAATCGAGGGAACACTTCAAATATCGTAGGGACACCTAAGTATGGTAATTTGGATATATTTAGTAGTAACTCGTGCATTTGCTCTTGAAAAACATCATTTGGTGAAGTGGGACTGATGATGAAGACCACATTTGACCAAAGAAGCTACTAGGTATTCAATAATAAGTACTTCACGGCTTGAATTTCAATTATTTTAACACAGTTGCTAAGCAATGTTTGCTCATCGTAATGCATATCCATGGGGAAATGGAACGTGTGGCGAAACACCAGAACTCCTCAATAATGAAAGTACCTGCATCGAAAAAGCAATCTTTCGTAAAAGGTTACGAGCAGTTGACATAAAACTATTGTATCTCTCAGCACGAGCCAGCAGGAATGATTACAGCCCCAATACCCAACCTATAGTATGTAAGTGAGGTAGACGACTAAGTATATAGGTCCACTCCTGCTGGCTCGTGCTGAGGCACCGATTTCAGACTGGTAGAATATTTCATGGTTTTTGCAGTCGTTTAAATTTTTTGGTATAAAATTTTTACTGGCCAGTATATTTATGTATTTGAGATAATTTAAGGATTTACGTTACGAATGTCGTATTTTTAAAAAATAACTGTCAAAATGATTCTTTTGACACTAATTATTTAAACACAAGAACGACCGCATCAAAATTTTAGGTTTAAATTTTGAAAAGCCTATAAAAATATAGTAAACAGTGAAAATCACAAAATAGTTACTTTACCAGCACGAAATTAAAATAATTAACTATGGGAGAAAAAGATTTATTAGCCAAACTAGCCAATGTGTAAGTATTCTATTTTGTCAATTTAATCACTTACTTAATTATTTTTGTGCCTGTCTCCACCCGCGGCGTGACGTGGCCGCGTGGCGTAGACGAGTACGCGTAGAACATTGGAATTTATTGAAATTCCGGTATTTCGCAAAAAATCCCGTGAAAGTTACCAAAAATTTAAGTGTGAAATTTATTAATCTTGCAAAAAACCGCGCTGAATGTCATATTGTCTCTAATCGCCGCAGTTGATATTTTGGGATTTTATTGATTAGTCTAATGTGATACATTCAAGACTTTCAGCTATCGCGGACTTTAATAAACGTCATAAATTGAGAACCATTACTGTTTTACTGCGTTTAAACTAATTATTTTTTAAACAGTAAGAGTTACGCCTTAGCGTCTAGAATCTAACTAATTTATCGGTTTTACACAGCCCATTAGCAAAACCTGGCTTCGATGCACTGAACATGACAGCACCAGTCTTAGTACAAATGAATCCGGATGGCAAATGGGAAAACACGAAACCAGACGGGTTAGATGAAGAACGCTTGAAGGCAGTAGTCGCACACTTGGTTAAGTCGAAAGCCTTGTCAGCGGCTCAAAGCTATTGCTGCCAATGTGCAGCGGAAAATAAGGTACTTAATTCTTATACCATAAAGTTCTAATGACATAGTTTTTCTATACTCACCTTACGTGAATGGTGCATATTATTTTGCTTACTTAGCTCTATTTGTTCATCGATGGAGCACATTTTGCTTAATAAGCTCTATTTATCCATCGATGGTGTACAATTTGCTTTCTTAGCCCTAGTTATCTATCGACGGTGCATATTTAGCTTACTTTGTGTATATATGCTTACATAACTGGAAATTTTGAGCCAGTTGTTTATTCCATTCATTACTTTGAAAATGTATTGTGACCAGCGAACGAAAAAAGCATGCTGATTGTGACCAGGGTTTTCTGATGATTTTTTTGGATTATGTTGTAGCTTGAAGCTGGGCAATCGAACTATGTTCCGGTTATAATGATGCCAATATATCCTGCCGATGAGTGTCCCTTCGATATGGAATGCGAAGTTCAAAAAATGAAAGAAGCAGAAAAAAAACCTACAAAAAAAGCGGCAAAAACAACAGAAGCGGAGGCAAGCGATGACAAGGATAAAGAAAGTAAAAAGAAGAAGAAACGGGGTTTTACGATGCAACGGTTAACAGATTTCGATTTGCTATCTCAGTGGTGATTTAAAAATCGAAAAACCTTGGCGACCGTGTAGCTGTCTTGTGATTTGTATTTTATTCTTGTCATTTTTTTTAATCAGTCATGTGAAAATTTTAGCTGCTTACTTAGTCAAATAAAAAATCGTTTATTAAACAAAGTTTGTAGTTTGTGTAAAAAACGCCCCTGTGCCGCCTATCCCTACCAGGCTATCTCCACTGGCACGGATATATACATTTTTGGGGTTCCGGAGCCAAAATGGCAAAAACGGAAACCTTATAGTTTCGTCAAGTCCGTCTGTCTGTCTGTCAGTCCGTCCGTCCGTATGTCACAGGCATTTTACTCTAAAACTACAAGATGTATTATAAATGACATTTGGAGTACAGATGTCTTGTCAAAGCCGCTATTTAGTTTTGTAGTTAAATAACAAAAATAAATATTTATAAGGGCACTCCATACACGTAACAAAAATTGAAAAAAAAAATTAACTGGCATCAACGTGTGGCACATAGTTCGACAGCTCTTTTGAAAAGATAGTAAGGTTACTCAAATCCTTTTTTGATTAAGTGAAGATTTCCGGAAATAATCGCTCTCAAAGTGGCAAAAATTGTGTCCCCTCTCTATCTTGTAAACCGTTTGTCCAAAAAATATGCAAAAAATATTGAAAGGTAACGCTTAATAAATACTTTCTCAACAAAAATTGGTTTCAACATGATCGGATATGCCGTTTTTGAGTTATTGCAGAAACACTGCGCTTCTCAACAAAAGGACGTAAGTGCCGTGAAGATGCGCTCTTTTTCTGGTAATAGATTTTAAAACTAGTAAGTGTTTTAATTGTGTTATAACGCACATAATATTACTTACTTTATTTTTTTCATAATGGCTACGGAACCCTATCTTGGGCGTGTCCGACACGCTCTTGGCCGGTTTTTTTTCCATTATTCCTTACTAGTAGGACCAAGTGGATGTCTTATCTATCCCCTTGTCCGGTTCCCTGTTATCTATATATCATATCTTTCTACTAATTTGTTTGAAGTCGGTGCCTCTGCACGGGCCAGCAGGAGTGGACCCAGTAATTTACTTACCTACCTACATACCTAACCACTGTTGGTCAATAGCTGTGGGACCACTTATCAAAATCATCGTACCTTACGATATTTTAACCCTTTGAACGCCTGAGTCTACCAGTCGTGACAGCCAAATAAAATGCCTGACACGCCAGAGTCATCTATAGATGACCAACGTTCAACTAGAAAAAAAAATCTATCCATTAATATTTAATTTGATTCGTCATGGTTAGGAATATTTTCTTCCCTATTTTATAAAGATTTATAGGTACCACTCAGTATATTTGCGATGCTAAATTGTTAAAATATAGGTACAATCGTGCAAATGCGTAATATATTTTTCATCACACTTGCTCGTAAACAGTGTCGTAACATGCAGGCTACCTTAGTTGCAACCACCCAAATAAAACCCTCGACCCTAATGTGCTTGTCATGAAACCCGTGGTCGGTAAATGAGTCATTGCGCGTACAAATTTTCTTGCCATGAAGCCCAAGGTCGGTAAATGACAAATGAGTCAGTGCCCGTACTGATGGCGCTGCGCCGTGCCCGTGCGCGCGCTGCTGTAGGACTACATGGACCACATGCGTGTAGTCCTGCATGCCGAGGGAGGTTGAGGGCGACGTTGCCAAGAGCACAGCCTAAGGTATCGCCAATATTTGGAAGAATTATATTTTTTCTTTTACAAATATAAAATTTTACTTGCAAATGTGATGAAAAACATTGTATGTCGCACGGGCGGTACTAGAATTACGAACATCGACTCATTAAAGCCCTCAGTCTTCGACTTCGGGCTTCTAATAGACTCTCGTTCGTAATTCCTTATTTACCGCCCTTAAGACACAATGTACTATCATAGCCCTGCACGCCAGTGTCATGACAGAATGACCGCTAGATTTTTCATGAAAATTTGCACTTTAAAGTTTAATATTTCGCAAACATATCACTGAATCGAAAAATCGTCGTATAATGGTTTTAAAAGACCTATCCAACGATACCACACACTAGAGTCTATGAGCGTTAGGTCTGTAGACTGTGTGCAATTATTACTTTAGCGTCATCTAGGAAGCGCGCAGTCAAAATGAAATAGGTACAAAGTTGCCGCGACCGGCGCCCCTAACACCGCTGCGCCCGTGTGCAACGCATACACCCGGCACTATAGGTAAAGACGCCTCTGCGTGCGGGCCAAGGTATCGGGCCGTTTCTGCCTATCCACGAGTTCGGAAAGGAGTTATCCAGGTGCTCTCGACCTTCTCTTTGAAAATGTGCCAGGCAACCATTGAGCTGGAAAACAAATGGTAGGTAAGGTATCAACAGCTCTGCCAACGCAGTTTGTAAGAATTCCAAATAAGCAGGCCCGGTCAATCAAAATAAAATCAAATTCAAGGCGAAGTACGAAAGCAAATATTTATACCGGGTGTGGCCTGTAATACAAGCAAAAAATTAAAACATAGATCGTCCTCGTCAAACTAAACATTAGTTCAGCGATTTAAAAATAATGGAGTCTTTGAATTTTCCTTTTTTCATACAAATTAAATACTGCTATCCAATCAATTCACCTCGCCATCCTAGAACCCAACCCAACTGACGTCGCCTGTCACGCTAAAAACATTAAATTAAAAAAATCCAAAACCTGACTGTCTTAAAAACTAAAAGGAAGAAAATAAGTCTAGTGGTCGACTGCTGATCGTTCTTCCTCCATTACCTCTCATATTTCGTTTTCTAGAATTTTTTTACCGTACAACGGCAAAAACTACTAGACACTGGCAAAATTGTCCTCCAATGGACAGAGCCATATTTTTCTAAAAAACCAACCAAGTCTAGTGGTCTAGAACCCTGTCAAGAAGCTCATTTAAGGTTCAACAGTCGGGACCCATTACCAAGATTTTTTGAGCTGGTTACGATTTGAATGGGTCCCGACTGTTGAACCTTAAATGAGCTTTTTGACAGAGTTCTAGACCACTAGACTTATTTTTTTCCTTTTAGTTTTTAGGACAGTCGGGTTTTTTGATTTTTTTAATTTAATATTTTTTTATTTTATACTTTTTTGATATTTCTGTGAAAATAGTAGACTAAAAGTATCATAAGACAAATAGTAGACCCATATATATTTAGTATGGGCTAATTATTAGCTTTTACTTGATTCCCATAATTGTTCCAATATAAAATATATTTTTTATTCCTTCGCCATATTTTTTTCGCAGACGTCATATTGAAATATTATATACTTACTCTATGTCACTCCGACAGTTATGACGTATCCAATGATACCTCATGTTACAATCCGTCCAGCCGTTTAGGCTGCAGCGAGGACCAAAGAAATGGACATACATACCCACATACATATTACATACATACATACATGCATGCATACATACAAACATACATACATACATACATACATACATACATACATAGATACTTACATACATAACATACCTACATACATACGCTCGAAAACATAACCCTCCTTTGGGCAGTCGGGTAAAAAATCAAAACGTCATCCTCGTCATCTTCTCCCTCCGACCAGAGGGGCTACTACGAAACTCGCAAATCGAGGTTCGTATCGGACCGTCTCTTTCATTCACGTGTTAAATAACATAAGTATCAGCGGAACGGCAAGATACGAAGTTCGAGTTTTGCATTTCGTGGTATAGGCAGTACTAACGGTAGTACCATAGGGTAGTACTCTATTAGTTATTCTGTGCGTGTTCTGTGCTATAATAGGGCCGGCAGGGCTACTATGAAACTCGAAACTCGAAGTTCGTATTGCGCCGTCCCTCTTGCTCTCGTATTAAATAGTATAAGTGTCAGAGGGACCGCACGACACGAACTTCGAGTTTCGAGTTTCGTAGTAGCCCTGCTGCCGCGATGCTGTGGCGTTTTTACATAGAAAAATTAAAGCATTTTGTGCATAAGCGCTTAAGCGTTTAAGAAAAAAAACACCTCATAAATGTCATGAATGACGCATTCTCATTCGTCAATTATTACTTTTGATTGGTCCAATTGTCGTTTCAGCACGCCAGGAATGAAATTCGGAAATTATATTTTTAAAAGTCGTATCGTATTATTATGAAATACATAATATTGATACGACGTGTTTTTGTAATGTGTTAGATTGTTGTCGTGTTTTGCAGAGCCATAAATGAGTCGGCTGTTAAATGTATATATTTAGGCAGTTTTGGGTACTTACTGGATTTTATCTATGGCCACATTTTCGAGCAGCAGGGCTACTACAAAACTCGAAATTCGAAGTTCGTATTGTACCGTTCCTCTAGCTCTCGTATTAAATAGTATAAGTGTGAGAGAGACCGCACTACACGAACTTCTATTTTCATAGTAGCCCTGCCGGATTTATCCATCTCTAGTGTGAAACAATGTGAATAATTTTATTGTGAAGCACTGAAACCTGAAACACTGCACTGCCTGTCACTGTTAGTCTACAGCAAGTCTACAGCATCTACAGATGGAAAATTAGAACAATCACGTTAGTGTAGCAATGTGGCATATGGTTTATTCCTTGCGCATATTATCAAAAAGTAAGTATGCAAAAAGTTCCGTCTGACATAAATAATACTCCCTACGCTTTTACCTTTTACTGAGAGATTTATTCTTCCTGCAACGAGGTACTAGGGGCTTTATTTTAATTTTTTTGTATTTCAGACAAAAAAAACTGTTTATGTGCGTCGAGATTAAAAGTTACGAGTATTTTTAATCACTCTTTTCTATTTAGTCTATGATAGGATAGTTAGTAGTTTATTGACTATGGTCGATGGCCGACCCGTGTTTGAAGTCGACGAAATAAATTGGTGCACATTGCGTTTAATTTTTAGTTGATAAAAATCATACAATAATGTTCTATTAACAAAATGGACTAACATCTACGAGATAACCGGCAGTGTATTCAGGTAGGATTCGGCTATTTTATAATGCAGACGTGGGGTTAATAGTGCAGTTTCTCAACCCACTTTTTATGTTTTTACACCATTAACGTATCAAAATCCCAGGCAGATATTTAGCTCATGATGCGTTTCTGCGCATGCAACTTATCCTAATACCTATAGAACATCATTCAGCATTCGGGAGCGGCTGTATCGCTAAAATATCATGTTAAGGTCAGACGAATTAAATTAATGTAATAAGAAATTGTGCACACGTTTTTTTATGGGCCCCTGTGCACGTGAATCCTGTGATCTGTATGAAAAAAAAGGTCTCACGGTCGGATCAGTCCTTTATGTTGCAGCCGTGAACAGTGAAACGTGATTTATTTCCTGTATTCTTGTCATAAGCAATGTGCAGCGATTTTAAACGAAGTGACAGTCACGTTCTGATATTATGTGCTAATGTAAACGCAATTAAATTTGCATAGACTGCGTTTTACTTATTAGTAATCTTTACTTAGTTTTAAATTTTGTAATTGTGTTTTGTTTTGATCAGTTTTCTTCAAACATATGATTGATTAGCCTTCATGGTGACATTGAGCCTAAAGTTAAAGTTGTTAGTTAGTCCTGTCTGTTTATTAGTAATGGCCTTGCAATGCATTATCTTGTTTTTTCTTGTTTTGAGCTGTAAACATGTCTCAGCTAATATTGTGAGCTTTCACTATATGAAAGTGTAATAAATAAATGCAATTAAATATTCAATTGCATCTGTAGTTGCATGATTGATTTGACTTTTTCCAGCCGTAAAAATATTTTAGTTTCGGTTTTGGGTCTCCATAAATGAATCATTAAAGGTCCATAAACAATTGTTGTGCATATAAACTAAACTACAATTGAAGTAAAAAATTTTAGGTTATGTTTTTTATTTTATGGACTGATTATAGTCAAAAACAAACTCATTATGTGAATTCTAAACTGAAGTTCAATGGAAATAGCCAAGTAGGTATAAATACAAATTACCATTATTTTACTTTTTTTAATAATAATGTTAAGACGTATCAGTTAGTAAGTTTGCTTGTTTGCATCTATGACATATTATATTGTGCCTGTAAATTATGATGTATTTTAGTGGTATTTCTAATAAAATACTTACTTTGGTTGGAGTAAAGCAAAGGGGGTCCTGACTACATAGGTTATGTTAGGTTAGGTTAGAGCAGGGATGGGGAAACTTTTTCCTTTGTGTGCCAATATATACTAACAAAGTATATGGCGGGCCAAGTTGTTGCATGTTTGGCTATGTTATTTACTGAAATAAAAATATTGATATGTATTTTCTGTAACACTAATTTGGCCATTGCCAATGAGAATGAAATTTTGTAACAATACAAAATCTCTTAATTTTTGTTTGATGATCGCGGTCCGGATTTCAAGCCTTTGCGGGCTGCAGTTTCCCTATCTCTGGGTTAGTGTTATACCTGTTCATTTCTTCCGTGGATGTCGTAAGAGGCGACTGAGGATATAGGTCAAGGCAACAAGCTAGCATCCTGTCACTAATGTACCGTTTTAGTCAAACTCAAAACCTGAACTTGATTAAAGTGGCTCCGAAGCGGTAATATTTTGTGTGCTCTGCCTACCCCATTTCGAAATACAAGCGTGATGTTTGTGTGTGTGTGAGGTTAGAGTGTTAAAGTTTTATATGGGGCCCCTTTGCTTTAGGTGGACCCTTATAAAAGAAAATAGATGTGTGTGACATATGCATACCGGGACCTATCCCTATCGCTGTCTTGTGACTCTTAGGGTTTAGAGTGCTGCGATAACCTAGGGCTCTAGGTCATAGATATTGGTGTTTTATTATTATAAACTTGCGGTTTCTATCTTCAAAGTCGAAGTCAAAGTCAAAGTATTTATTTTGTGTTACAGGATTACCTGTGTAATGTATTAACATTACACAGGTGTTATGACATATATGTGTTTCTCTGTAACATGTCACTATGACATATAATTTATCTTAACAACTATATGTAGGATCTAAACTAACTAACTAAACATTCATTCTTATACATTATTAAATTAAAATCCTTGCACTATCCAATTACTAATATCAAGAAACAGTATGTCAACATAAAATAATAATAATAATAGTAAATATAATTAATCAAATAAAACACGAAACATGACAATAATTAAATCAATGTAAAATTTTACCTAATTACCACTATTGAATCTACTTATCATTAACATCCACAACATTTTACTGTATAAAATCACAAAACTTTATCTCCTAAAAAATCGTTCACAGTATAGTGAGCTTTCTTAATTAATAACTTTTTTAAAGTTGTCTTAAATTCTACAAAGTTTTCCTTATTTATAATTGTACTTGGGAGCTTATTGTATAATCTAGGGCCTATTCCCAAGATGCTTTTTGATAAAAGCTCAAGAGATCTTCTTGGTATTTTGCCTCTGCAAAGACTGGAGTCTTCGGCGTCATTAAGGAGTATGCCACTGTCTTTTTAGGGGGAGTGAAATCTAATAAGGAAATTAGTTGAGTTTCCAAAAGAAGGAAATGCGATTTAATGAACTTGCTTGAAGGCTTGAAGCCCTTGAAGGGTTGGACTCGCTGACAAGTCCACTTGCTGCCAGTGTCAAAAGTTGCTACAAATCTACAGAGCCAATCAAATAAAAACTTGTCATGCTATTCATTATTTCAAGTAGATATTAAACTTACTTTCAACTTACATCA
The DNA here is from genome assembly GCF_025370935.1 of Choristoneura fumiferana. Taxonomy (NCBI): domain Eukaryota; kingdom Metazoa; phylum Arthropoda; class Insecta; order Lepidoptera; family Tortricidae; genus Choristoneura; species Choristoneura fumiferana. Next base: position 26,412,592 of record NC_133472.1, on the reverse strand, counting down.
ATTTTGTTAAACAAAATAATTGTTAAAACAACATAATCTGAGCATGAACTCCATCAAAAAATTGTATAATAAATAGTGATTGTTATCAACATGCACTTTTTGTAGCAAAGTATGGTTGACAAAAAAACAAATACTAAATAATTTTTCTTTATATATTTCACAAATTATGAGATTTATATAAATTTTTGTATTTCCTTTTTGTACAATAAATAGTATAAACAAACAAACATATTTATGATCATTTATCAAAATTATACTGAATAAAAGATTAAAATTTGTTCAATAGATTTGGCTGTCAGTTGTTCAAGTCGATTATAAGAAAACTATTTTAAATAACTAAAGGACCTTTCTACGGTAACAGACGTCACAGGATGGTATTTTAAGTATTTAAAATATTGTACGCAATTTTTATTGACGTCCTCCGTCATATCCACTTCTCTGCCTTTTATCAGCTGTTACACAACTTTTTCAGTACTGTAACCGGGGTTTTTCTTCAGGACATTCTTTAGTTTATAATGAACTTTTGACTTTAGGTGCTTATTTATATTGTCTTTTTTCCTTTTAATATTGACATCGCAAATAGCGCCTTCGTCCATCGTTATAAAATCCGGGTATTGTGACCAATCCATATTGTGAATGTAAAATACTGTGATCATATGTTTAATTTATTAGGAGTCTACTTGAAATACTTGAATATCAACTCTAGATATGATGTCCATTATTTAGATTACAATAAACACTGCGTAATTTAATTAGATTTTCAACTGTATTTTTATGACATAAATTAATGTCATTTGACGTACCTATATTGTTTTAAAAATATAGTAGGAGGATAAAGGTTTTGTACCGTAAGAAATTATATCTAGAGGTGTAATCAAGAAGGTGTTTTTTATACACAAAAATACAGATAAATTAGAACATCCTTTTTATAATTGTTTGAAATTAGGTAGTTAGCAAATCCAAATTGGACTATCCAATCTTTGTTCATTGAATTGCATAGTACCCACATCTATGTTTTTGTTTTATGCTCTTAATTAATTAATAGTGACTACTCTAGACTAGTTATTATTTGATTACTTAGAGCGAACCTGGACCATACAAATGTGTGGGATACTTTTTATGTTATAGTCAAGCATGTACAAAAGTACATGATTTCTATCAGCAATGAAACCAACACAAGTCAATATATTCTCATTTTAAAAATCAATAAGATTTCGTTTTATACAGTTTATTTTGGAAATGTGGCTATTTCAAATTGTGACACTTTCATTTTAAATGTGCACTCTGTTCAGTACCTACAAACATTTGGATTTAACATACTCATTTCGGCACCACACAAGAAAAATAAAACTACTATCATTCTCGGGTTTGAATAATAATAATAGGCTTTCAATTGTCAGTATTTAATGAATTATATTGCCTACAATTTTCCTTATATTTGTGGACATCGGTTTAAATTTTCCTTTCTGGGTAATTCAGATATACCTACCTAGTGCCATCCACAAAGACGCGTGATTTTGACAAAATTAGACACAAATGACATGTTAATAAGAACCATTGCACGCGTCATCGTGAATGACTCTACATTCCTAATTAATTATTGTTTAATAGTTAGTACAGAACAGAATAAAATATGGATCAGTTTGACTTCAATTGTTTGAAGGTTTACTTATTACAAAATAATAATAAGCAATTTTAGCAATGGAACTTTCAATTATGATTTGTAAATATGATTGTGCTTCCGTTTTTTTTCCAAGATTCCAGGAACAAACTGATTAAGTATGCAATTTCTTCACTATATCTATATCTTTATGTTGGCTTAATAAGTTATTTGTATGCAGTCAGGTTTATTATAGAATATTGTTGTTAGCCGAGGTTTGTTGGAGAGATAATAGCCAATAATGTTAAACTAATTTTATTAAACAAAAAGGAATCATATAAAACCCTTATTCACTTGAAAATAACTTACTAATTACTTTGATTTCTCTTCTATGTTAATCTCTCGGTATCGTACTCGAAACTGACTCTGCCGCAACCTCGCCTGGCTAATTTACCCCAGTGAATCGGTCCACAAAGATCGAGATCGAGAACAGTCCAGCTAGGATGTCATACCCACATCTTGAATGTTCTCTAATATTCCGTTTGTGTTCCGGAAATGAGTCGTCTATCTGTCTCGTTCTGGTGCCATCTCTCTCGCACAGTTTCTAGAATAAAGACAGGGTAATCTGTCTGTCTCTTTCACAAGCATGCTATCTCTCACACACTTTCTAGAATATTCTGGAAATATGATCATGTCTGTCTCTCTCACATATATAGGCTATCCTTGTCACACACTTTCTAGAATGTTCCAGAGACTAGGTGGGCTGTAGCTTGACCTGAAACGACCTGAATATAGGTTTTCAGGAAATGGTGTTATGTGAAAGTACGCGCCCTGAAACAGCCTGAAAACATATCTGATTTTCCGTTGTGTTAGGGCTTCCTCCAGAATGGTCTGAAACACATTTCAGCCTGCTGAAAATGACTAAGTGGTACAAATAAAATAAAAAATCTATGACTCCTTTTTGACCCCTCTCTGTAACAACATTTTTAAGTTTTTTTTATTTGCCATAGAAGTAGTTAACATAAAAAACAAATAGAGCATAAAACAAGCCATTTTACCTGAGACGTTCATATAGATATAGTTCATATGGATAGACACATCGAGGGGAAAATGGGTTTAATGCTCGAGTTCAACACTCTGCTTTTCACTTCGATGGCTAGGAAAGGAAATATCAAATGTGGAAACAATTCTTCACTTACTGTGTACCTTTTATTGTTCATGCATCATTATCTAGTTATACATTTTTAGTTTTATTGATCTATTTTGATTGATTTGATTATTTTTTAGTTTTATATAAATTAAAAGTTATTAAAAATATATGTAAAAAACTTCATTGTTTGTGATTGTTTACACCTGATTGCCTTGGTCTTAGACGGAGATTTTACTTTATGCTAGTGCATAAAAAGTCATTTTATGTCGCCTAGATCCAGCATAAATACTTACGAGCATGATAAGTGAAAATATTATTGGAATTGTTTGCTATTTTTTAACATGTATCCTAATATTACTGCCATGTGCATGTATTTGATTATTGCATTGATTGTCAGCAGTAAATTGAATGTTTTAACCCAGAAATAAAGATTTATAGACAAATTTATTTTGCATGGCATAGTCATCTAACAGTAGATTCAGCTCAAGTTGTCATGCCATTCACTAGTCAAATATAATGTTCGTCATGCGAACATTTGTGTGTACCTCGAGATCTAAATTGGTAATCTTTAATAACGCTTAAAACTGTCCAATTGGCACTTATATCTAGGACAAAGGTCTTGACATTGATTTCACTACTAAATCTGTTTTTAATTGTTACAGGTAAACCTGCTCATGTGCTGAACAACAATCTAAACCATGTAAGTTTGTGAAAATGGATATATTATGTAAAAAAAAAAATCTTTTTTAATTCATTTGGGCTTCAAAAGTTGACACACCTGTTATCCTTAAATCATCATTGAAGATAGATTTTTTTTGGGTATTACTAACCTAGTATAACTTTTGTTAACTTCATAGTTATGTTTTTTTTTGAAAACTCAATCAATGAGCTACATTTCAAATTAAAATTGGAATCTATATTAATAATTTCGGGGTATAAATATTTTTGGTTCATATTTTGTAAAAGGGTTAGGTAATATGGATCAAATGAAAGCTTATAATTATCCCATTACAGTATAATACAGTAACTATAACACTTTTCTCAAAAATGTCCGTAAATGTTGACATTATTCTTTACATATCAGAAGGTGAAGTGCATAGTTTATGGTCAGCGAAAAATTAAAAAGTTAAAAAGATTGAAGGCGCGCTAGCTCGACAATAATGAATTAGCGCGCCTGCAATCAGTCACATTTTTTTTTTTAGTTAAAAAGGCCATGGAAATGTTGGCACAAGTTGTATACAGCCAAGTCTAATGGCCGGTATCAGATATTTTGTTGGAACTCCGGACTTTTTCTATTGGGTCTGAAATAGCTTGTGGTGTTTTCGGTGGAAAAATACACCTGCAGTTTATTTTTAATGAAAAAAGGCGGGAAAGCATAAGAAATATTGGAATAAAATTAAATTTTATAATATTTTTTCAGAAAAAGTTTATTCTATTTCAGAATTATTCACCATTTTTGAGAAAAGCTTTTTATTAGTCTCGGCTGGAATATCAATTGCTGGCTTCGTATTAGTTAAACGGACTCGCAAGCTCGTCCGTTTAATACTCATGCTCAGCCACCAATTGCCTACTTCCAGGCCACGACAATAATCTACTAATAAAGCTATAGGTAATTTTACCTGGATGTCAAAAAAAGTACGAAATAAATAAAAATCACGAAACCTAACTTATTTTTTTAATAAAAACTAAAAAGAAAAAAACAAGTCTAGCAGTCTAGAATTCTGTTAAGTAATTTAAAATTCTACATCCATCTAGTGATCCATCTAAAATCATATCTGGGATGATTTTGATAGGTTTAGGCGTGTCTGATTTTTAATAATTAACGTCAATTAGGCATAAAATAAGCAACACCAGTTTTGACCTACCGATCTACATCTATTGCTAAGAAAATCGACATTATTTTGTTTCTGTTCAGAAACCGCCTGAATTGTGTGTGTGACTTAATTTATGGATAACCCCATAATGTAGAATAATTAATATTTATCTAATTTATGAATGGTTTTGTGTGTAAACTCAGCAATGGTGCATATATTTTTTAATAATTGTTTAGAAAAAATGTTAAGTAAATTTTTCGCGTCGTTAAATTGCGTGAGTGCTCTACTAATCTCCGTAATTTCGTCACTTACTTTTAGGGCGCTTGTGCACTACAAGACCGGACCGGAAAAAAAAACGACCCGGAATGGGGAAAAGTGCACAAAAGTGTCTGATTGTTTACGGTCCGATATGGAACGCCATAAATTAACATTCATGTACTTTTCCCCATTCCGGACCGTTTTTTTCCGGTCCGGTCTTGTAGTGCATAAGCGCACTTAGTCTGGATTTTTCGGAATGCAGAAAGTAAAAAAGTATTTAGGTTTAGCCTTGGATAGGTATTAAAAATCGATTATTGACTGACTTTGTTGAAGCGATAATCTTATAATTATTTTTTTTTATTGTAAAATGAGTCTAGCATGCCATACCTATGCCATGCCATGCCATGACATGCAATTGCAATAATAGTCAAGTTTACTTCACGAACTGATTTAACAACTTGAATTTCACCTTGCTGGTTTATTTATTTTCTCCTCCTTACTAATAATTTTTACAAAACTTGTGCTTTTGCAAAAATACCTGGTGTGCCATGGTCTACCTACTTATTGAAATTGAGGTGATAAAATTAATCTCAGGTTTTCATCTTATAATGTGTATGTAATACTATGTAAATATACTAGTATCTAATCGGAGAACAGACTATGGGATTCATATTGTTTTAGTGTCAACAAATCAATGTTTCTGTTTTGGTGTTACCATTTACTGTTTTTAATACGACGGAGCTTCGCTGGCAGTTACTTTTTTTGCTACGTCATATTTTTTCGGAGAATATGCGTATGCGTAAAACACAAACTAAATACAATAACCATATTTGACAGAGATTCGATTCCAAAACCCCAGTTTACAAGTCCAACTATATAACGCTAGGCTAGACCATCGCGCTCATGATAATGATATTGAAATTTGCTATTTTAATGAACATGAAATAAGACGCTGCCAAGAGCGCAATTAGCGGTATCGGCAATTTTTGAAAAATTTGTAGTTTTTCTTTTACAAATATACAATTTTACTAAATTTAAATTAGTTAGTATTTAGTTATTTAAATTTTAAATGTGATGAAAAACATTGCAAGTCGCACGGGCGGTAGTAGAATTACGAACATCGACTCATTAAAGCCCTCAGTCTTCGACTTTGGGCTTCTAATAGACTCCCGTTAGTAATTCCTTATTTACCGCCCGTAAGACAATGTACTATTTCGCCTCCGAAAATCCCCACAGAGTTAATTTCGTAGAAATTGTTAGAGCCGTTTCTGAGATCACTGAAATAAATAAATGAGACAAAATATACAAGAATTACATTGTACATTAATGCTAATATGAAAATTAAACAAGTTTATAACTATTACTTTATGCAACATAGTTAAGAATGCAAAGTTCCTAATAATAAATCCATTTAATTTTATATTTTTGCAGAACACATATAATACTCTAGAATGGATCCATCATGTTCTCATTCCAACTTTGAGATATATGAAGGAAACAATGTCTCCTTTGACGCTGACAATAAGACTGATAGTGAAGCCTGTATGGGTGACACAGAAGCCACAACTCAAAGCAATGCAAAGCAAAAAATAGATGACATAGAGCGCCAGGACTTTGATGAGGAGAATAGGATAATTAATCGTTGTTCTGGCATGATTGTCGACGGTCAAATAGCCACAGGTTCACACTACTCCGGAAATTTATCTAGCGCGAGTTCTAGTCTCGCTTCTAGCTCAGAGACCATATCATCCTTCTCAAATATGATTGCCAATGACTACAGTTTACCTGGATGCAGTAAATCAGAACATTGTGATGACAGCAATACTACAATTAAAAATATGATACATTCTAGAAAACCTGTATACACTGTTGAGGATGCCTCAAGGAAAGAAGTCTACAAACCAGACTTTATGCAAAAACTTCTTAATAGTGGCATCCAAGAGAAGAAAGACTTTCCCAAAGGAAAGCTGTATAAAGGAGATCAAATGGGTGAGAGTTCCTGTGAGAATCACACACCTGATGTTTGTGAATTAGATGCAATGGGTGGTCCATCAGGGAGGACGAGCTCTAATGCGTCCAGTATTGGTAGTACCAGCTCGGACAGTACTAAAGAATTCACAGTCCCATCAACTTCTAATGCAGAAAAGTTGCTTGGCCTAGATGATAGCCAAAAAAATGAACCAGGCAGTTCAAAATCAGCAGTGAGTTGAATTATAAACTAGCTAGTGTGAATAGCTTAGTTTAGTTGGATTTGTAGTTATTTGCTTGTATTGAATAATCAAATGGAATGTTATATTTTTTGTTTTAGACATACATGCAGCCATTTTGCGACGGGGATGACGATTCAGATGAAGATGTCATTGAAGAGACTTGGTGTACATGTTTGTCATCTCATGAGGTAAGCATATTTTAAAATAAGTATTGTTTGTAGAGTCTGTTGTGAATTGTAAACTTTATGAAGAAACCTGGACACACAATGAAAAAAAAAATTGTGCGGGAAGTGTCTAATCCATACTGACACTCCCCATATAAACTACTCAAGCCATCTCACTGTAAAGAGAGTCTTACGTCTAGCTGCAGTAGGTCGTAGTAGTAACAGCTATTTTTTTTATTATTTATCATTTTCCAGGACGATGAAGACGACGAAGAACCGGAAATCGATGAAAGACTTTGGGTGAGCAATTTTATTTAAAATGAATAAAACACACATGATACGAGTAGAATATACTATGTATGTCACATATTTTTAACAAATTACAACCAATAGTAATGAAGCTACTGCCTAGTTATAAGTAATGTTCTCTCAACTTAATTATTTTTAGATGTATTTTTTAGTGATGGTTTTCATTAGTGAGAGTTTTTTTTAAGTATTTTGTTGCCTAACTGGCTGGATACACAGATCGATTGGTTATCATTGTCATTAATATTAACAAAACATAGGAGTAATAACTTTTGACTACAATATTTGTTTCTTCTAGTGTTTTTTGCATATACGAGGGGTGATCCAAAATTAATGATAATAAGTATGAATTGCAAAGCACGTGGTCAAAAGTAAATTTATTTTTCCATTAAGTCTCAAGTCTACAAACATGGTCCACCTTTTGATTTGAAACCGCGATTTCCTTTAAAAAAAGAAGTTTCTTGACTCGTCAAAAAATACATCCACGGCGGCCATTACCTCACTATTACTAGAAAAAATGTTGCCTCTGAGGTCTCCATTGAGTCGTGCAAAGAGATAAAAGTCGCTGGGGGTTAGGTCTAACGAATATAGGGAATGTTCCAGAATTTAGAGCCCTGCATCACGAATAGCAGCCGTTGTAACACTGGCCTTGTGATCTGGTGCATCGTCTTAATGAAACAGATCGCAGCTCTAAGTTTGTCCCACCGCTTCTCATTGATTGCTTCACGCAATCTTTGTATTTGGTCAGCTTAGTAAAAGCCCATAATAGTGGACCTTTTCTCACGATATCCAATCGTTATTACTCCCCTGGCCTTTCTGAACACGGTGCCATAACTTTTCCCACTGAGTTTGCGAATTAATTTCTGAAGGATGATCGTTTCTCTAAGTCATTGACTGCTGTTTGGTCTCAGGATCGAAATGATGGATCCAAAACTTGTCCATGGTCACAAACCGATGTAAAAATGTTTCGAGATCAGTTGGAAATTTTTCAAGATTTGCCTTTGTAACTTCGCATCGTATTTCCTTTTGTTCAGCAATTAACATTCTGGGCGGGCACCCAACGAACGGAAACTTTTTTCATGTGCAGTTGATCAGTTAAGAACCTTTGAATACGTCCATATGAAAGCCCCGTGATCTCAACTAGATGCCTGATTTCATGTGCAGTTGATCAGTTAAGAACCTTTGAATACGTCCATATGAAAGCCCCGTGATCTCAACTAGATGCCTGACAGTCATTCTTCTATCTGCCATAACAAGATTTTGAATTTTTGTTAAATTATCTTCCGTGAGGGCGAGAAATGGGCGGCCTTCGTTATGTTCATCTGTAGTGGATATTTTACCTAAATAAAACTTATTGCATTAGCGCGCAATGGTACAATATGGCAGAGCAGAATACCCTAATGTTTCCAACAAGTCGCTGAATATATCTTTCATAGACTTTCAAGCAGGTGTATTTAATTACTGCTCTCATCTATTTTTTTTCTATTTTTGCGTAATGATTCCGACCGCGCGTGAATAAATAGCTGCAAATCTCTAATACATATGTTATTTTTCATGATTTTATTATATTTTACTACGGAATGTATATATACAGCTACTGCAACTTCTTTTAATTTTATTCCGGAAATACATATATTCAATTATCATTACTTTTCGATCACCCCTCGTATATGATATTGTGACTATGGCAGTCGTGAAAAAACTCGCTTTGCAATGCTAAGTTGAATTCAATTTTATGCGGTGTCTGGTAACTATTGCAAAAAGTTTGTAATTTAAAGAGACTAGACGAAACATTCTCTACCCTATTAGATGTTAGTCCTCTTCTCATAGCCACAGCGAGTAACAATACAATCGGAACAACTAAAATAAAAATGTGACAATGGCTGACAAAGTTAGTTAAAATCTCTGATCATATAAGTATTTTTTACAGCGGAAGAGACGTTACGAACCTTCACCTCCTCAATACACTAAAAAGTTCTGCCCTGACGGATCTCAGATGTCAAGTTCTTCCGATAGCAGCTGGTTACCGAGTCTTCCGGGATCTAGCATGGCCACCGCTTTACAGGGTTCGCCTGAAATGAAGAATTGGCTTAACAGGTATGTAGTTCATTTTTACTTTTCTTGTAAATTGCAAATTACTTTTAGTTAAGGGGCTCCTAGACGGGCTATATTTTCACTGCAATATGTGGCCGGCAATTATTGGTGGCCCTGTCTAACATGTGAGTAAGAGAGGGACACCAATAGTTGCCGGCCACAAATTGCAGTGAAAATATAGCCCGTCTACGAGCCGCTTTAGATAGGAACCATATTTACTATAGAACAATGTCATTTCGTCAATAGTCCAATGTGGTCTTAACTGTCAAGTCAGGTGGTTAAATCTGGTTTTAGGCTAATCCGCTGTAGGTGATGTTTTTTTTTCTCAAACTTGTTTGGAAATGATCGTTGTCCATTTGAAAATAGAACAAAAGGAAGTACCTCATCTTTGATAAGGCGATAAAATCAGGTCATTTATACAAATTCCACGTGCTTAATTGACAAGATTTCATTTTTTTAACATCTGTTAATTACTACAGGAATCGAAAGAGTTTTGCCTCCTGAACATGGGAAAATATTTATTATAATTGATTTCTCCATATTAAAAAAAATACAAAAAATTGAAAAAATATGTCTGAATTTGCCAAAACTACAACAAAATAGATATGTTTCCTTTGCCTTTATCACCAGAAAAAGGAGCTGTCATAATTTTGATATTGTCTCTATGCAACGTCTACGTCAGATTTACGTGATCTTTTTTTAAAGAGACTAGACGAAAGTAATGGATCTATTGTGTCGTAGTTTTGGAGTTATGCCCTTTTAGAATAAGCACATCTTAAAAAATTGTAATAAATTAATTAATAGTTGTAGCGAAATTTTAAAAATATCAGCGTTTTTCTCTTTCCAAACAGAATACAGAGAACGAATCAAATTATAGTCTTAGAAATATGACTTGAAAATAATGGTTTGTTCATATCGATTCTTAAATATAAATATCATGGGACACTTGACACCAATTGACCTAGTCCCAAAGTAATCAAAGCTTTTGTTATGGTTTTGGTACTGGGCAACGGATAAACATACTTTAATCGCTATATACATAATTAAATACATATTAAACACCGAAGATTCGAGAACAAACATTCGTATTTTTCATACAAATATCTACCCCGATCGGGAATTGATCCCGGGACCTCAAGCTTCGTAGTCAGACTCACTAGCCACTGGGCTATCTGGTCGTCCAATCTTGCGAGTCGAATTTGATCCACTGCTAGTGACCAGATTGATTTAAAACACCAATGCAACTACAGCCAGCAAAAAACTAATATAAAAATTATATCGTCACAAATGTTATTATTTATTTATTTATTTATTTATTTATTAGGAACAGTTACAAATTTATTTAAGTTATTTCCTCACATTGTTTGAGAAAGTACTGTAGATTCCTTGACAGAAATATGAATTGCCAGACTCGTATTTTTACAAGCCCCGTCAGGCAATTTGCTACTTTCCTGGCATCGCGGCATCGGTAGTAATGGATTATTGAATCACAGTGTATTCAAATTTAAAATAATACTACTTTTCTCAAAAATGTCCGTAAAAGTTGACATTATTCTTTACATATCGGAAGGTGAAGTGCATAGTTTATGGTCAGCGAAAAATTAAAAAGTTGAAAAGATTGCAGGCGCGCTAGCTCGACAATAATGAATTAGCGCGCCTGCAATCAGTCACAATTTTTTTTTTAAGTTAAAAAGGCCATGGATACAAGTCGTATACAGCCAAGTCTAATGGCCGGTGTCAGATATTTTGTTGCAACTCCGGACTTTTTCAATTGGGTCTGAAACAGCTTGTGGTGTTTTCGGTGGAAAAATGAACCTGCAGTTTATTTTTAATTAAAAAAAGGCGGGAAAGCATAAGAAAAATATTGGAATAAAATTAAATGTTATAATATATTTTGAGAAAAAGTGTATTCTATTTCAGAATTATTCACCATGTTTGAGAAAAGCTTTATATTAGTCTCGGCTGAAACAGCAATTGCTAGCTTCGTAGTACTTAAACGGACTCGCAAGCTCGTCCGTTTAATACGCATACTCAGCCAACAATTGCCTACTTCCAGGCCACAACAATAATCTACTATTCTTAAATCAATCATCATTTCTTATTTGTAGAGTTATCAAAAACGATTACGTTCTTTTATTTTAGTCTTAGGATTCCAAGTTTATTATTTTTTATCAAACAAAACACAGGTGGGTAGTGAAGACTCGCGCATCTAAACTTCTTAGGTACCCTCTACTTTAGTTAGCTCTTGACCGTAACAGTTGCAGTAAGATCAGGAACAGCGAGGTAACTAAAAAAATGTTATCACGTTATAACTTATCCAAAATGGTCGATTTCTTCAAAATACTTGGTGTTGATTTTAAGAAACGTGATCAGTTTACAAGGAATCATAAAGTTGTTTTAAATAATTGTTTATTATTTAATATTGGATTTTAATGGATTTCGGAGTTGGGGACGAAATTATTTTGTTGAATATTTAACGACAACGATTATAACCTAAGATTTTACTGTAATGACGTATACATTTAAAATTATATAGCGTGTTATTACTTATTTTTGATTTACGGGAACATTCAATAGATTTAATGGCATTGACTTGCCATGTATAATCAATAATTCAGATAATTAATTATTCACAGTAAAACAGTATAAAGTGGTTCCTAATTTGTATAATTTTTTAAAGTCAGTAACTTGCGTGTTTTAATTCGCACATGTTTAGGAAAAAAAGGTTGAAATATTGTAGTGAGTTTTTTGTGTTAAGTAGGTACGTTATTGTCAGTCATCAAGTTTGTGAATTTTATAATTTGACCTTTAACAATAACCGAAGTTATATTATGTACCTATATTTTTCGATTTGACCAATGAGTTGAGCCGTCTGTCGATGTTAACGGAAATCAATAAAAGCACAGAATATTCTTTATTATTAAAATAAAACAAAGTACAACTAGAAATCGACCATACATTTACATTTAGAAGGTTATCCTGTTGTTGATGAGCCAATTAAACACAGATTTGCTTTATTTAATTTGGGTTACCGGTCACCGAAGAAGTTTTTTTTTGTTATTTATATTTAACAAACCGAGAAAATGGTTGAGGAAAGAAGGCCGAAACAGCACTTTACACGTCTCTGAGATTCTATTTTATTTTAATGGCTTAATCATCCCTTCGTGTATCGATATTCGATACCTATGTCTTTGATTTAATTTCCTTAACTTCTTTTAAGTAAAAATAAATTTATCTCCTTATATTTTATTCACAGTTACATTACAGTCTCTGCTAGTGGCATTTAAAATGTTAATCCTTGTCTACAGATTTCAAGCTTGGTCTAACGCGGAGAAAATTCAAGCTATAGACGCTCTTATTGGTCGTTGTGCTGCGAGTCATGTACGTCACATGATGAAAGCCATCGAGCCTTTGTTCCAAAGAGATTTTATCTCGTTGTTGCCGAAAGAGCTGGCTCTTACTGTGCTCGGGTACCTGCAGCCCAAAGATCTGCTGCGAGCCGCTCAAACTTGCCGATATTGGAGGTTAACTTAATTTCAAACTTCTTTGCTTATATATTAAATTATTTCAGCACGCTGTTAATATTTGAATGACTTATCGCAGGTTTCTTGCCGATGACAATCTTCTCTGGAAGGAGCAGTGTCGGCGTATAGGCATTACTACGCTCAAAAAAATGCCACGCTCGCTGCCGCGCTGCGTCAGTCCTTGGAAGGCGGCTTACATGCGGCAATACCTCATAGAGAACAACTGGCTCCACAAACCGGTCAATAATCCAATCATGATGCGAGGCCATGACGACCACGTGATCACCTGCTTGCAGTTCTACGGCAACCGCATTCTCAGTGGGAGTGATGACACTACACTGAAAGTCTGGTCGGCAATTACTGGCAAGGTGATTTTTTTTTGACTATGTAACCCTTTCGTCGTCAAGGACGCATACTTACATGAGGTGATTTATGTATTCCTATAAAATTTTCCATCGTTTATTTTAGTTACCTCCCCCTGCTATCCATGCTTTGAACTTTCCATGTAACATATTTACACAGTGAGAAAGACGTAAAACGCAGCTTTCCGAGGTTTAACACATTCTATGTCTTTAACATAGCCTAACAGAGGGATTAATATATACCTCATTTACACCTTGTATGGTTGCAGTGCCTGCGAACTCTGGTAGGTCATTCTGGCGGCGTGTGGTCCTCCCAGATGGTGGGCGACTTAGTGATCAGCGGCTCCACGGACCGCACTCTTCGAGTATGGAACGCCAAAACCGGACATTGCCAGAAGGTCCTTGCTGGACACACTTCCACTGTGAGGTGTATGCATCTTTATAATAATAGGTAAGAGCTTTTCAAATTATAAAATAAATTGGGTACTTAAGTGTTATACAGAGAGAAAAGTGCCAGTTTTGTATGTCTTCAGACGCATACAAAGATAGTTAGTGCATGGGACCCCAATCTTTCTATTCTGCTACGCTCTTTAGGTTGCGTGGCGTGGGAACCCCTGAGTTGGTGTACACAAACTTAATAGTAATGCCTTTTAATGTGATAAATTCTTTTGACAATCACATAGAATTGAAAATATCTACACTTCAAATTATTTCTGCAAAGAAACTATGTTTTAGTATCATGTTTTACTCATATGTGTTGATCGTGTGGTCGACCAAGAAATTCATTTATCTTATCACCATAAGGTTCAATGTTAGATATACAGCTAGAAAATATGGCTACATTAAGAACTATTTGATAATGTTCAATCAGCCATATTTATTTTTTATATTGGAAAATTTTTAAGCATTTGGTCGACCATACAGTCATGGGCATAAATGTCTATACAACCATAGGGTCAAATATTATTATTGTTGCCTTTTCGCAACGTAACGTTTGGTAACCTGTTTTATTTCGCAAACTCTAAAACTGTAAATATTTCAGGATTTATTTCATTGCCATCGTGTAAGAACACTTTAGATAAGGTTAGTTTTATAAATATCTTGAAATATACTGAGCGGCATAAAATCTGGCCCTCAATAATAGGTAATTTTGTATGTGGAGTGGGCCAAATTTTGTGCCGCTGAGTATATTTACAGTTTCAAAAGTATTAAACAGTTGGGAAATGAAAAGTTGCGAAATGAAACAGGTTGCCAAACGTTATTCGCCGAAAAATTAGTAAACCATATTTTATTATGTATACACATACTTATGATTAGTGGCATAAAGGTATAGATATTTTTGACGTCTTGGTAACGTACATAATATAATTTTAAACCAGATATCTACTATTATTATATATGTATAATATGAAAGCACTGCGAATTCTTAAAAAAAAAGTTGATGTGATTGATATTATCAGATATTTTGCGTATCATGAATAGTGTATAGTCTGTTTTTTTTTACAACGACACGCCATTTCAATGTGGTGTCAAAGTAAAAATATCAGCATCTCTCAGATCTTAACGTAACACGGTTTTATCTCCAATTACTTGTAACTTTCCCAAATAGCTTGTTCGGGAGGCAAGGGTTGCTCGTTTGAAGGTATTAGATAGATACATTACTGCACACCTATCAAATTTCAAGTCAATCGGATTGTTGAAAGTGGGTTAATAATTGATTTCTAAGATTTTATTTCATAATGTACTATAGGTATATACTAACTTCATATTAAATAGGTACGAGCTTTTGCCCGCAATTCCGTCAGTCTAGAATTCATTTATCCCTGACCCACGGGAACAATGCAATTTTCCGGGATAAAAACTATTCTGTCCTTTCTAGAGTCTCAAATAATCTTCATGCCAAATTTCATCAAAATCGGTTCGGCATTTATAGCGAGAAGAAGTAACTGACAGACAGAGTTACGCATTCATAATTTTAGTGAAGATATTCCAGCATTTAATCCTAATAATTATTATAAATGTGAAAGTTTGTGAAGATGTTTGGAGGTTTCGATGTTTGGATGTTTGTTGCTCAAT
Organism: Choristoneura fumiferana; assembly: GCF_025370935.1. Lineage (NCBI taxonomy): Eukaryota > Metazoa > Arthropoda > Insecta > Lepidoptera > Tortricidae > Choristoneura > Choristoneura fumiferana. The sequence continues at coordinate 26,397,034 of NC_133472.1, read as the reverse complement.
CACGCAATAACGGCTGCACGGATTTACATGAAACTTGGCGTACAGATAGACAATGATCTGCATTAAGACTAAGATATTTGATATCCCGTAATGCGTTTCCGTGCACGGTACAGAAAAAACAATGGAATTGCCAAAAGCTTCTACTTGTACCGAAACCCGTGTCGCCGGAAATTGGACACACACTTTGAAATCTTCGAAAAAAAATTCTTCTCTTTCTTCTCTTCTCTCTCTTCTCTTTTCTTCTCTTTATATTCGAAAAAAGGTAATAACTTTGAACCGGCAACATTAATTGGACCTTTAAATCAACGTTATACTTATATATATCGCTGAGAGTTCATTTTAATACGTTTAGATTCAACACGACTGAAAATGATTGCTAAGTACATGTCTCTTCTTCAGGAGTCGTAAGCACTAAAGTGATGGGCGCAGCACAGCTACGTTGATATCGATATACCTATTTCATAGGTCAAAGATGAAAATAGGTTTGACTATAAGTATTATGATTAGGTACCTATTACATTACGTTTTTCAAAGTTGACAACAATATTGACGAATCGCAAAACAGACGGTAATTGTGAGATTTAAACCTTATTTGTATGAGGCAAAGTTGTTTTTACCCGACTGCGAAGAAGAAGGGTTATGTGTTTGACCCGTATGTATGTATGTATGTAAATATGTATGTATTATATGTATGTATGTCTATTAATATGTCCTCTCGTAATTACTCAACGATTAAACCGATTTTGATAAATGATACGTCATTGGATTCTCCTATTGACGTGAGTGACTCTGGGTACATAAAATTCTTAAAAAATCCAAATGGCGGATTTTTGGCGCCAAAAGGTGTCTTAATTTTTTTTTAATTCTAAGCACTCAATTTGTGATTAAACCTTAAACCTTTTAAATAAAGCTCAGTTTTCTAGTATGTCTCATACTTTTATATATTTTGGCTGCTACGCTACCAGTGGTGATGTGCGTGCTCCGATTTATTTGTACACGGTGGATGTCCTGAGCAATTTTATCGCTTTGATTGGATCAATGTTAATGACTATTTGGGTGTTTCCAAGTATTTGGTGATCTTGACTGCTACGTACTATATGACGCTGGTACTAAGAATATTAGAGCTGGTCGCGATTCGAATGGGTCCCGACTGTTGCAGTTTAAGTTAGCTACTTAAGAGAGTTCTAGACCACTACGTCCACTTCTTGTTTTCTTCTTTTTAATATTTTTTTAACGCAGTCGGGTTTTTAATGTTTTAAATTTATTGTTTTTTGATAGTTAACCTATTTACCGCTACAAAAAAACGAAGTGATGTGCTCTGTACGCCACAGAAAAACCAGCGACTAATCAACTTGATTTTTAATTCAATTGCAGAAGGATTAATTTCGAGTTTAATGTTGGTCATGTCTAGATGACCGTGGCGCGTGAGACATTCCATTGACTACTAGATGACTGGGGCGGTGAAGGTGAAGACGTTAAACTTCTGAGTAATTCCTTTACTGATTTTTATCAGTTTATTGAAAAAAAAAATACAATCAACTATTTTTCCATCGACTGCGCTGTTATTGCATTGTTAAATAGCGAATCTGGGCGTGATTTATTATTAAATGTATTAGTAAAATAAATTTGACCAATCGCATGACACCACAGTGTGTGAGGTCGCAAAATATTTTTCATAGGTTTTTTTTTACTTTTCTATTTAAATTATTAAAATTCAACTCAACGGAACACTCAGTCAGAAACAAACATTGATAATTTTATCGACAACACCCAATCGCTACTTAGGCGATGTCAATCTTCCTATGCTGTCTAAATGGATAGGGAACATTATCGAACTGCATTGTTTTAGGACAGAGACAAAAGCCGACCTTATTATATTCTGGTAACGATTATTTTTGTATGGTGCGTTTCGTAATAATGTCATATGAAATGGAAAAAAATATAAATTTATCAAATTAAAATGAATTACTCCTTGCTGATGATATGAAATGCCACCTTGGGTGATATTTTTGGTTCGGACATCGTTTTTACATTCTAAAATGGCACATTTAAGGTGATTTTCCACCGGCGAGGCGAGACGAGACGAGGCGAGACTAAAATTGAAATTAGTATGGCAAATTTTCAAATATCTGCTAGCGCATCTTCGGTGGAAATAGTAAGCATTGACGAGGATGTGCGAGACTTGAATTGAAATATTTGTTGTTGTAAAAGTAAACCGTATTGCTTCCCACATAGAGTATAAATTCAATCTGGTTTTCCACCGGCGAGGCGAGACGAGGAGGGGCTAGACGAGAATTGAAATTTTTGTATGGCGGCGCCCGCGACGTCCCGCGGCGGCCCGCGGCAACACACACAACACACAGCAACACGATTCGCGCTATAGGTGTATTGTTGTTCGTTGCTGCAGGGCTACTTCGAAATTCAAAAATCGAAGTTCGTATCCTATCGTCCCTCTCACTCTCGTATTAAATAATATAAGCATCGGAGGGACGGTACGATACGAACTTCGATTTTCGAATTTCGTAGTACTGTTTATTACTTGAGAATACCGTCATGATAGTACAAGCCATGAACACGAAGCGCGACCCTGCAACTGTCCTTAACATAATTAAGTATCTTATTTGTGCGTGACGTAGGTGGTGGCACGGCTCTTTTGTGTTCATGGAGTACCCACTTTTTAACTCTCGCGGTGACTATTAAGTCAATCGCGAGCTCGCGCGGGCTCGCGTGGGCTCGCAATAGCTATTAACGTAATTTTTTTTTGTGGAAAAGGGTCAGTGCGATTTCAATTCTCGCCTCACCTCGTCTCTTCTCGCCTCGCCGGTGGAAAATCACCTTTAGGCATATTTCTCTTAGTTTTAAGTTTTTTTCTTCTTAGCTCTCACAACCGTCACTCATAAGCATTTCTGGCGAACTGACCTATAACTTGTGAAACTCCGCATACTAGTAGCATACGCGAAGCGGCTGCTTGCCATTTCTACTAGTTTTTTCTGTTTTGTGTTCCCGTGGGATAATATTTTAAGTTTAAACAAGAACAGAGGGCACTATCTAAGAACGGTGGCATACCTCAGCTCTCAGACGTGTTAACTTCGTTTGCAATCAATAGATATCGTTGTGCGAGCGACGACCCAAGTAACAAAAATTGGTTATATAATGCCTTTATAGTCCAAAAATTCTGCTCTTAGAACAGCCATATTAGCGCTAATAAGTGTGGGAAATGGCTGACTCTATAGGTAATAAAACTTATAGCAATCATATTACAGCTTTATAAATTCAATCATTAAATCAACTCGACAACTAAAGCTAGTTCTATAGAGGTACTGATTAAACTTGTAACTTGATTTAACGAGTCATTAGGTATTAAAAAAATATATAAATAAGTATGTACTATCACACAAATGTATCTCCAATCCGCTCGGTACCCCATATAAACTAAAGACGTATTTTTGTGCAGGGTGGTATCTGGTTCCCGCGACGCCACGCTGCGTGTGTGGTCGATCCCCGAGGGCCGCTGCCTGCGGGTGCTGGTCGGCCACTTGGCCGCCGTGCGTTGCGTGCAGTACGACGGGAAAGTGGTCGTCTCCGGCGCATATGACTACTTTGTTAAAGTCTGGAACCCCGACACCGGCGAGTGTCTGCACACGCTCGCCGGCCACACCAATCGTGTCTACAGTCTGCAGGTACGCTTTTGTTTTTCATTTAACCTATTTTTAGGGTCAATCCCCTTTATTTTAAACCGACTTTAAAAAGGAGGTTATCAATTCGGTTGTACTTTTTTATGTTTGTTACCTCAGAACTCCGTCATTTATGAACCGATTTGAATTTTATTTTTGCGTTCGTCTAGGAATGTTTTCAATTAGGTCCCATGAGCACCAAATCAGGATCTGATGATTGGATCTTAAGGAAATCGAGAGAACTCTTCAAATGTTTTAGGGACACCTATAGTAAATTGGATATATTTAGTAGTAACTCGTGCATTTGCTCTTGGAAATCATCATTTGGTGAAGTGGAACTGATGATGAAGACCTAAGTTGACCATCGGAGTTACTACCAAATAACAAGTATTTCACGGGTTGAATTTGACACAGTTGCTAAGCAATTAATGCTCCTCGTAATGCATATGGTAAAACGGGTGGTGAAGCACCAGGACTCCTCAATAATGAACGTCTCTGCATCAGAAAAAGCAATCTTTCGTAAAAGGTGACGAGCAGTTGATATTAAACTATTCTACTTATCTTAAATTATATACACTAAAAAGCGTGAAAAAAAAATTATACCAAAAAATTGAACCAACGATTGAGGCACCGACCGACTTCAGACTGGTAGATAATTATTTTCATGGTTTTTTGTATTCTGTTCAATTTTTAGTTATATTTTTTTAAATATCACTGAAATTAGCCTTTATAATTGAGCATCACTTGAGAAATCATAAGGCACAGGTACTTGAAAAGTTATGCCTTCTAATTTTAACCATAGCCAGATATGCCTGATATGCCTCTTTGATTGAATAAATTTGAATATCTCGGGCAGTTGTGCCCTATAGGCTTACGGCATGTACGAAACAATGTACAAAAAATCAGGCAAATGCGCATTTTTTTTCTGACTCTGAATATGTATTTAACTCAATTTCATTAATTTTTCGTTATGATGGCAGAATAAGTGACCCAGGAGACGTTACCATGAAAGTTGACCCTTTAATAGACTTGAAAAGAGGAGGCATTGTAGGTACCTATGGATCTTTATTTCAAAAATTGCTATACTTATTAACATAACAATGCCTGACAAGGAAAACCATTACAATACAAATGGTTTGACTGGGACTCTACTGATAAGGTTTGGGCAACTGTCTGCTAAACATAAAAGAAACAGCTGTAACTAAAGTAATTAAGGATTCGCATTCCTCATTTTCATTCTTTAATATTTTTTGAAAGAAGATAATGCTTGATGCGTTTATGGAAAATATCCTTCAAATTTATGCACGTTTTTTTTTCGTAAGAAAAACTTCTTGATTTTGAATTCCATCGTTAACGGACAATTAAATTATGGCATAATACGTATAACATGTTTTGTTATGGAATTTGTAGATTTACTAAGTTATCACAGAAAACGTGTACAATTATTTACTATAGCTGTTAAAAACAAATTTCGTATGCTCGATCACTGATTTTGCGTTTTGTATTATGCGTAAAATCGTGACACATGTTTAATTCGTTCACGTCCGCGCCAGCTGCTCATGCAATTCATATGAAGCGATGAAGCTTGTTTACTGCTCGCCACATTTTTCTGCGAATCTCATACATTGACCTCATTGTTATAATATTTTTACCTATGATGAGTTCTGTGACGTTTCGAGTTTGAAAGTTTTAGAGACGTACTAGCTAGGTCGTCGCGGGTGCAGCTCGTGGGGCAGACATACCTACTTAGTTCTCGTTAATGCAGGTCATTCTCAATGGTTCTTGAACACATGATAGAGGATTTAATATATGGATATAGATAAAATATTGTATGCAACTGTACGTAATTAGGCCTTAAACACTCATGTGACCCTATTATGAAATAAACCCATACTCTTGTTTTAAGGACCCTTATTACGATACAGTTGCATAAAATACTATTCTAATCAATGGTAAAAATATCAGAATTTTCTTTAGTACCTACCAATTAATAATTTTTTTTTATTTATTCCCGCCAAAATGATCTACTACGCCTGTCAAATGAAGGTCAGAGCTTATTTGTTAAATAATAAATTCATTATATTACATATAAACAGGGAGTAGATATGTTACTAAGTACCGCCTCCCAGTTGAAGATTCATAAACGACCCAATTGTCTCGTGTCGCAATCAGTTTACCTAGCCTCGGTGCGAGTAGTCCGTGAGAGTCAATGTGACAGTTGAACAAATCAATGTAAAATGCCGTAGTGTGTGTTTCGTAAGTGCACAAATTATGGTGCTAACGTGAATTAAGCTCAAGGGATCACATATCACATGTAATATTTGTTTTTTACTACGTATTTTTAGTTAATTTCTAAGTTTTCGTAAAAAATATAAATGCTAAGACGGCAACATAGATTAAAAAATCAGATGCGACAACGTAGGTATCAATATGGCCGGATGAATCATATTATGATATGATACAGATGTGCTATGGCACAGATAGTGGTATTAATTTGAATAATAATATTATTACTATTGAACAAAATAAAGTCCTAAAGTTTCCTATAGTCGCCTAAAAATATTATTAATAATAATACTATTACTATTGACACTAAGTGTGGGCCTAACTTTGAGCATTCTCCTTTGATACAGAGATGGTTTGAATCGTGATGTTGAAGGTTTAGAGTAGCTAATGTGGAACGTTAGTATAGTACCCCGTCAGTGTTAAAATTAACTATTCACAACTTTTTTATAGATTTCCTTCTAATGAGGTCAGGTCCTTCTAGTGCGGTGCCTTATACCGTGTTTATTATTTTTAAGCAGTTATTTTATTAAGTCGAAATAAATTCGGAAGCTATAGATAGTATTAGGTAACTTCCAAAGTTGTTTAATATACTTTTGTGAAAAATGTACATCAATATTTCTGCTCGAAATTGTGACTTGTGTAAATCACTTAATTCAAATGTATATACAAAAGGGATATAATATCAACATATTTTACCATGCCTACTAACCTACAAATTCTGTCACCGCATCCAAACACACTTTTTTTTGTTTGAACAAGGCTTCCCTCTCTGCTTGTTTTTGTTTGAATTTGCTTAACATGGTTAAAATAATCTGTGGCACACCACTTTTGATTGTTTCGCCCATATTTCAGCAGTAAATTTTCAAAAAACTCTATTAACACGCAAAGGTCTAAACTCAACAAGTCACAGAATAGATAATAGTACAAGCTCAAGTGTCTGTTTTCTTATACTCTTTGGTCTGATTGCCCATGACATTTGAATAATGTTGCCACTGAAATAATAGCTGGGTTCAGCTTTCATTAGCCAAACTATAGTACCGTAACATATTTATACATGAAATATCATTGTTCATTACATTATATCAAAATTAAATAACTACAGAAAACGAGTTAAAAAGCATTTATCTCGAAATGGTTTTCGGTTTACTATACATTACAAAAAAATAGATTTTTTCCATTGACTAGTAAGTTTATTCCTACTGATAAAAAAATCAGCCACTTTTAAAAATTTCATCCATCGCCCATTGATATTAAGTTTCAAATTCTAATTATCAATATTTCACGTGGGCCTTAAGAGGATAAAGGCACATAAAACTGCGAACAATCATTATAAATTATATAGCTTGAGCAATCGCTTGAGCCGAAATTGGCCAGGCGAGCTGTATTGTTATACTTATTTCAATCGTTTTATTTATCCAGTTCGATGGCATCCACGTGGTGAGCGGGTCGCTGGACACGTCGATTCGCGTATGGGATGTAGAGTCTGGCCAACTGAAGCACACGCTGACGGGCCACCAGTCGCTAACGTCCGGCATGGAGCTGCACTCCAACATTCTCGTCTCCGGCAATGCTGACTCAACCGTAAAGGTCTGGGACATCACCACCGGGCACTGCCTTCATACGCTGTCTGGTAAATTACTACTTCGTTATAACTATTATCTAGTTTTATTAATTTATTAATATAACTAATCTAACCATAAAAAAAACATTTTTAATATAAGTTTTTTTGCTAACTGTACTTTTTGCTGACTGTACTTGCATTGCCAGCCAAACTACATTTGCAGACCAAATTATAAGTCGGTGCTATTAACGGTTGAAGAGTTCCGTCCTGCGGAGACAATTCTGGCTGGACTACCAGGATGTCACTACTAGATTATTGTATTGTCACGCAATTTACATAAGTATTCCAAATTTCAAGTCAATCTGACTACCGGAAGTTGGTCAAATTTAGACAAACAACGGGACAGGCGAAACTAAATAAAAGCTTGTAAAAAGCAGAAACAAATTAAAACCATTTTGTAAACTTTTTTTTTTGTGGCAATTGGCGCGTGATTGCATTACCTAGATGAAGATTTTACTTCATGCTCTAACTAAAGCATGGTCGTTTTATGCCTACTTCCACTATAAATACGAAAATTACAAGCATGAGAAGTAAAATAGAGAAGTAGTTAAGCAGTTGACGGTCTTGCTTTTTTTGCGCTTGGATGCAGTCCCCTTAGACCCTTGGGCAGAACTGCCGCCGAGTCACACTGTAGAGGGTGTACAGATGACAGTATTAACGCTAGCGAAAATGTTTCAGGTCCTAATAAACATCAATCAGCGGTGACGTGCCTGCAGTCGAGCAACCGGTTCGTCATTACATCATCAGACGACGGCACGGTGAAGCTGTGGGACGTTCGCACGGGAGAGTTCATCCGTAACTTGGTGGAGCTGAGCTCAGGCGGGTCGGGCGGCGTGGTGTGGCGCATCCGCGCCTCCGCAACCAAGCTCATCTGCGCCGTCGGCTCACGCAACGGCACCGAAGAAACTAAGCTGCTCGTGCTCGACTTCGACGTGCCTGGCGCCTGCCGCAAATGTGACGAATAGCATCGACTCAACCGACGCTTAATGCGTCGCTACGTTAACCTTTACGCGCCGTGGAACTGCTAAACGCGACGCCGCGCCCGGCTACTAGCGCCTTACTTCAACTGTTACACCGTAGTGCATGGAATAGCAAACGCTGGCAGGGTTGTGCATATGGCCGGAGTCGGCTATACCTCTATATCTAGCTTCGGGCTGTTAATATAACAATGGCTATATTGTTTAATTATATTCCGTGTTTTGTTTAACTCATTGAACGCCATCGACATGCACAAAAGTTATTGTTATTACCTATAAATTATGTCAAAATGCAAAACGCGAAATGAAACTATAATCTTGCACATAGGTTGCTATCGCACGCTGAAGTTCGGACGACTATAAGAGTTCCAATGCTTCACACGCTGTGGGCGTTCAAGAAGTTAATCGGCAAACTATTAATGTTCCTCTTTCAAAATACTGACAAAACTACAGAAAAATCCGACAATTTCAATTGCAAATAATTATGCTCTATCAGAAACTATGATGATGATCAGAAACATGAGAGTGAATTTGCGGAGTATGATATCGAATTCAAATTCTTTGATGACAAGTTGAATAACCCACAACTAGATCAAAAATATGATTAGCTGCGACTCATTAAGTAATTGTGTCTTTTTTTCTTTTTTTTTGTGTAAAAATTTGGAATTGAAATAAAAAAATACAAAAAGATTCCAAAAAACCAATCTTTTTTTCTCAGCGGGAGTGACACTTAGTGCTGGTGCATTTTCGCCTATATTGACACTCAATTACAACTCTTAATTCACAATGGCCTCTAGCCTACTAAGATATAGTTTCGCAAAGCTTACTTTGTATCGTGACTCAAATCACAATGTAAGGAATTACGTACAATCAACTCTAGCTGTAAGCATTTTTTTTGTTGGTAACACGTTGCCAAACAGTTTTTTCACATTGTAATTTCATAGCCGTCACATTTCCCCCATATCATATTCAGCCGAAATTATTACGTAGATCTTCGTTTTAAGGACAGTCGAGTTTTTGCTATTCCATCGTATATATAAAACATGCAGTTTTGTGCGCGCAAGCCGCCGCCGGCTCGCTAGTGCGCGCGCCGCAAAGGTTAGTGTCACGTGCAGTCATACCGACCAACAAACACTTATAACGACTTGCCGTCACATGTAGTGGATGATGAATATTTCATACAGTCTACCCACCGCACAGCTCTGTGTACGAGTGAATAATTAAGTGTAGCGCCCGGACAACCACGACATTTCGTGTAACTCAAGTATCCATGTACTCACCAGGTAACCTTATTGAACATTATTATTATTACATTATGTATCAAGTATAGTCCTTAATATAAATATTCATGTTTATACGATTTGTTCACTCGATCAACATGGTAGCTTCTTTACCATCACTATTGCCAAATTTCAAATGTATGCTTCATTATCCCAAAGAATTGTGAAAACATTGGTTTAGGTCTTAAGACTTAAGTTTAATTATTACGCAGCAATAAAGTGTCTGATCACATTTAAGGTGTAATATGAAAATGATTTTAGTTTTACAGTTGTCATCTTAGACTTGCTCCGTATTTGAAGTTTGCTGGTGACGGTTGCCATTTGTCGCATTTTATTTGCTGAGGCCCGAGCCTTCTAGCCTGTTACTGTAGGAGAGGAAGTCGTCGATCTGTATATTAGATTACAGGCCAGCCTAGGTTATTTGACTACTACTACCATTGTGTTGTTTTTGGTTTATTGTTTATTTAAATATTGTCAGTAATTTTTAACTTTTAACATAATAATTCCCGTATTTAAAGGTGTTTGTTTCCTTTCGATTTGGAAAGATGACTTTATAATTTTATGTTTAATGACCTATTAAAATAATGACGTTTGATTTATATATTTTTTCCAATAATTTATCCTGTAATATTTATGTTTTAATCAAAGAACTAGTAATTTGTATGTTAATGCTATTACAACGTGTCAAATATTATTTCACATGTAATTGATGGCCAGCAATTTTATTATTTTAATTATTAATCATAGTCTGTTAAGATAACGTAATAAATATATGTCTAATTATAACCATAATTAATTAATAAACATTTCCGACTCTTAATAATACCGAATTAAAGTGTAAACATTTGAATAGTTGGGCAGACGTGCTGCGCGCCCCGCGATCCGGCGTCGCGGCGGCCCGCGGCTCGCGAGCCCGCGCCCCGCTGCAGGCGCAGGCTCCCGTCGTTATTGTGTATATAATTATAATCGTATAGTGATGTGATCATTGGAGCGCGACGTCGACGCCTCTGTTCTATGATGGCTGATTTAATTAATAATTAAACAAAGACTGAAGCATAGGTATAGCGTAATATTTAAAGTATTAATGTAGTTACTCCTATGTACTACCGATCATCACACTGGGTATACCTTTGTTGACTCTCGTCATCGTTTTGTTCAGACATGTTTCGATTTAGTTTTGAATAAAATTGTATCATTATTATTATGTTATATGTTGTTTAGCTGTTACGGGGCCGTGACTCCGTTACTTCATTTAATCTTTGAAAATTTCTTGTAGTTATTATGTAATTTAGGTTTAGCTTCATTTGTATCACTTCTACCCCCAGGTACTGCGCAATAGCATATTTAAAATTATTTAAAGCGATGGAGACGCTGACGCGTCGTTGTCCCTAATAGGTCTCCTGCAACATGTACTAACAATAGTTCAGCATAAGAATCGCGCGTGGTAGCTTACTGTGTCGTTCTGTTTGCCAAATTAATGTTACGGAATATAAACTGCTTCTTTGTCCAACAACTTCAGTCGACATCCTGGTTTTCTACATGGCAAACAAATGGAAATGCTACAACATGTATTTTTAGGAATTACATTTCTTTAATTTACTTTGTCATTTATTTGTTTACGATCAAAATGATTCATTTGTACTATTAATTATTGTTAGCTGCGTACGACAGCGATATTATCGCGTTGTTATTTTTCCTGTCTTCACTACTTTGCTTTTATTGTATGATTATTAAATAAAAATCCAATTGTTTTCAACGCTTTTGTGTTATTAATTTACGGATTTTTATTCGAATACTTACGAATTGCATCGACTTCAAACCAAGGGCCCTGGAAATGACTATGACCGTGAATCCCTGAAGACGAGAGGTTCCGAATTTCAGGACAGTAATAAGTTTATTTTATTAGTATGGGAAGTAATTAGACGTTGAATTGTCAATTTGTTAACTTTACACAAAAGCAATTCGGGTCAGTACATAAGTAGAGCATCAGTTGGTAAATAATGCAATAAGTCTCGAAAGAGTTGAAATCCACATCGCTTCCCTTGTACTAGTGATTAGATTGGTCAACCTGTGCACATGCAAAATGCAAAAAATTGACCAAAAATATGTGTTAACGGCGTAAAAGCGTGTTCAGAGTTTGATTGAATTTTTGCTTAGAAGCACAAAAACTACTGTATCAGATTTCAAGTCAATGGGGAAGGTCTGAAAAATTAATAAACGGTTGAAACTTTTTATATCAATAGGAATAACCTTTCTAATGAACAGAAAAAAATATCAGATTTTTAAGTAGCATCAATAACTTTTATAAAATGAAAGTTTTCTTTACCGCCAAATTACGACAGTCCGGTCGGTTACGGGTTGTTCCATAGTCCAGAATAAAAAACATTAAAAAAGAATTTGTGTCTTTGACTCGATCGTTTTGACAGGTGACACTTGGGTGACACTCTTTACCGGGCCGAATAATACTGACATGGAAATACCGACCCTGTTTTTCATGTACACGCCCATAGAAACTGACATGAGCTTCTATGGGTGTTAATTGAAAAACAGGGTCGGTATTATCCGAGCCGATAAAGTGTTTCCACGAGTTTACACGACCATAATATGTGCGTCAACGCTCGAAGAAAATAATACTGCTACTACGAAATTCCAAGTTGGGATCGTACCGCCCCTCTCACTCTCGTATTAAAAAATATCAGCGTCAGCGGGACGGCAAGATACGAATTTCGAATTTTGCATTTCGTGGCCTATAGGGTAAGTGTACCAGTGAATGGACACTTAAGGAAATTTGGACTTTAAAAATTAATTTTAGACAGTTGGGCAGTGTTTTTAAACTGTAGTTGACTAACATCACCATTATTCTACAGTATTACTGCACAATTGGAAGATATAGCACCATTTAAGGGAAAAATGGAAAATTACCAAATAATGTATTGAATCAGGCGTTACTTTGCGAAGGTCCATATCAATGAACTAAAAGAATTTCCTTGCCCACCCGCGATCTTACGATAGCTAAGCTTATGCAAAATATGCGTGTTCTTGCAGTTCTTCCACCTCCACACTGTAAGAACACACACAAATCACACAAACCCATCTATCACCACCACCACACTACACTGACGCGTTTCGAACTCAACCAGAGCTCATCTTCATAGTGACACAACCGTACACCATGCTACCAGTTGTTAGACAACAACTAACAACTCTCTTAGCTATCGCAAGGGCGCGGGTGGGCAAGGAAATTCTTTTAGTTCATTGGAAAATTACCAGTTAATGAACGCAAAATTCCAGTGAATGAACAAATGGAACCAATGAATTAACAAACTTTAAATAATGATGTTTTGTTATATTATAAAAATACAAAAGCGAAGTTATTTACACAACTAGGTGCATGGAAGGCTGCCATAAGGACCCTTTTCTATGGATTGTCACATATACTTATTATATTCCACCAGTTAAATAAGAAGAATAAGAATAAAATAATTTATTTGAAATATAATAATGTTACAATAAAGGTTCATCGGCGGACTCCGCACATAGACTCCGGGCCTGTCTGTATCGAGACAATTTACAATAAAACAGTTACTTAAGTAATTGAACTAATACCTACTAAGTTGACACAAAGCAAATTCTTAACCTAAGGCTGCCTGCAATAACCTCCTCAGTTAAAAGACAAAAAGTCAACTGTTTTATTTGTGAAACATAGGTAACGGCTGCATAAATACAGAGATGTTACATTTCACGGTTTTATCGTAGCTAAGAGTCATCAACCAAGTTTCAATTACTTTTTTGAGATTTTTGGGATAAGTTTTTCATACTTTTATATGCTGACATGCTTCATTGTAAATGAATATAGGTATAAATGTATATGGGATAGTAAGGTGGCAATCGCCTCGCAAATGTTGATCTTATGGTCGGTATCGGTATTTTATATTTGCGTAGTTTGGTAAGGTTTGCAAAATCTTTGGATGAGACAGTTAACTTGTGGATTACTGTAGTTACTTTTAAAATAAATAATTGACGTACTTGTAAGACTTTAGCTACACAATAAAGTTCATTTGTAGGGAACCTGCGAGGTTTACCTAGCACGACCGCTCGTTGAGCAGTCCCCAGTTCTCGCAAAATAGTTTTAGCGATGCCATGCCACCCCATGCTAACAGGCCGTAGGTACCTACGTAAGGGCAGACTGGCATAAGGCTTTGAAGATCACAATGTAATTTTGGAAATTAAGTAAAATTCCATTCCTAAATCCCAGCTTTACAAGAACAAAGCAGCAGGTAGTTTTAATATCCTACTACTTAATACAATACTCGTTAACACGAAAGTTTGTGTATACCTACTAAAACGGCTGAACGGATTCAGCTGCTTTAATATATAGAAATACAGTCGTATCAAATATTAATGAACGCTTTGTTGGGTCAGATGTTCGTGCTGATGACTTTACTACGTCCTAAATTTGTAAGGCAACGCGACTCCAAAACTAGCAATAATTGTATACAGCGGCGTCTTGAGACTCTTGAGCCCATGTAGCGCCCGTGTGCAATTATTACTTTACCGCCATCTAGGAAACGCGCGGTCAAATTGGAATAGGTAAAAAGTGTGACAAAGTGCCGCGTCCGGCGCCCCTAACACCGCTGCGCCCGTGTGCAACGCACATCCTGCACTATAGGTAAAGACGCCTCTGATTGTATAATTACTCGTTCTATTATATTGATTGTTCGCAATAGGATATAAGATTGAGTTAAAAGAAAAGGTTTGGTAAGTAGGTAAATTGAAGAAACTAGATTCCGATTTTTTTTAACTTTACAGTGTCTTTTTGGAGTCGGTTTTATTTTTTTGTTAAAAATTTTCTTTATTTATGTTAAATATGTCTATTTTTATCCACGTGTGGTACTTATTGGTTTATTTATTTAATTAAGTAATACTGTACAATACATCGCTAATTTACGTACCTATAGGTAAATTGAGAGGAAAAAAATATAAATTAAAAAACAGATTATAAATGAAACCATACTATTTTGCTCTATTTTATGTATTCATTCAGACAACGGTACACGGTGACAATAACGAACTTAAACATTTTACATCACTAAAAATAATTGGTTGAGACAATGAGATAGGGATACAATACAATTATGAATTGGTCACTAAAATAATCATGTTACAAACACGGCAATATTGTAATCTAAATTCTTTAAACTTGTTATGACACCAATTATAATTTAGGTATAATTGTACTTGACATAGACATTGAAAATAATTTGGCATGGTTGTGATGTGTACTCCGAACGAACTGTCTGCAGGCTCAATAATAGATACCCTTATTAAAGTCTTAGTACTGCTGATAAAACTACTGTTATAGGTTCATCTGATATAGGTTATCCAAGTCCCAATTGGATCCCAACAGTTCTTCGTAGAGTAGTTGCGTTGCATAGGGCGTTGGTACGAGAATATATTCCTATACCTTATATTTACGATCAGCATTTTCGCATTGACACTTCGAATGCTGTTTCCTTGACGGTCGACCAAAGCTCGGGCGTCAAGGAATACTTCGGAGTAAGAATAAAAAGTTGTTGTTCGTTCGGGTGGCACAATAACTTATACATTGATATAGTTAACACATGCGTATAAATTAACTTACCAATAGTAACTAAACCGTTAAAATAAAGTGATGATTTGTAAATAAACACAGGTAGAGAACTAATTAATAAGGAACATAGATGCTGAAATAAGAAATAAATCTTAACAACGATTAATTGAATCCGTAACATAACTTTTATAACGACAATAATTACAGCGACCTATTTCATCTTCTATAATACAATAAACTGAAGTACTGCGTATCTATTTGCTTTTGATAAGTGAATTAACCGTCAATAAATAATCGTTCTATTGGCTAACGGTTACTCCTACGACTTCAAGAGCTGGATTCAGACTTAGCAATCCCGCTTGCATTGCAATGACAAAATTGAATATGTCTTTTATCTTTTAGCTGTAACGGTGACATATTAGATTTAGATGTCATTGTTTTTTATTGTATCGACTTATCAAGTTATCAGTTATCAATGTCGAAGTAGGCCTGTTTGACTTAACGCTTCAACTGTTATTTTTATTATAGGTACGTATAAACTATCGCTAGTAGGTAAGTGCGCGAAAAGATGAAAAAGTATGAGAGCAGTTTTCTTTTCTATGCGATTTTCTTCTTGCTTTTTAAACATTTGACTCGAATTAGTAATGCTTTTATGGTTAGAACCTAGCACTTTACTTCTTCGTATTCGCTGAATATATTTTCCCAAATATCTTTATATTTTCATATGAATCACGAAACCAAGTTAAGTGCCAGTAGGTAAGAACATTTGAAGATTTTAATTCAAAGTTGATCATAAAATAACGACACGGCTTACTTTCTCAAGCTCATTTAGAATCATCTTTATGTTAAGCATGATAGTGTGTTGATTTGTTGTATAAAATTCGGATAGATACGAGGTTGAGAAAGTACATGGGCGATAAGAGATTCTTTCCATTTGAAATGTCTAGATTAGGTACATCGACATAATAGCATATATACAGTGAACATTTACTATTTTATCAGCTATAATCGCTCTTTTGTAACATTATAAATTATTCCTTTGAATAGTAGGTACTTAAATATGTCGTAGGAGAACCCAATCTTTATTCTTAATGATATGCAATGTAAAATCTTCTGTTGAGGCGAAAGCAAGAGTAGGTAATAGATTGGCAATGTTGGTATCTACCTACCTACTTATATAACGTAGGATATTAGCACAGAACTAATAATAGGAGGAATGAAATTGTTACCAACGATATCGTCTCTTTGTCCCTTGCTATAAATGCACACGCGCAATTAATTCGAGTGGCGATTGTTTACAGACTGAGCTTGGAAAATGAAAACCTAGATGGCTTATTAGCCAGATGGCCGCCTCACGCTTTTACCTCGTAGCACATTTCTATTCTTCTTATTGCTAGTTATGTGAATTTTAGAATGGGTTGACACACCAACACATCCTAACTTAAAGTAAGCAGTCTATTTGTGTTGAACGCGAAATTAAAAGACGGTAATTTACCTGCCTACATACATACTAAGTATATTTAGTTAAATTGCCTGGTTCACCAAACTAATCGTTATCACCTTGTGACAAAGGTAGGTATCAACTTTAGTGAGAATGTTATACTTTGAGCCCACACTGACTGGCTTTAAAACAATATCCGTTTAAACTAAACAAATAAATAATAAATTGCGATATACAGTTAAACTTAGCAACATTCAGTCCTCTATAAAGTGAACATCTTGCGAAACATAATAATTGTTCTTTACATTAAAATATTATAGTGTTATTATATCACAAATAAGATAGAGGAGATTTATATCTGATGTCATGTAGTACCCACACGCGGTGCCAGACCACCCGCTGGTACCTAATGTATGTCGTAAATAGGAATTAAATCATAAATTAATGTCTAATATGTATAGATTTACATATACCTACTAACCAAAACCACCTTTTGTGCAGTGAACGTAAACAAACATGGAAGTGTTAGGTAGGTTGCGCCGGCGCCGGTTCAGCGCCTCTAGCGGTGGTGCCTCCGACCACTAATTACTTAACTCCAAAAAAAGGTCGCATATCTCCTTACATCTGGGAATGCTATCTATTTAGATGACATCATTGATGCTTCTCAAGAAAGGGTAGGTACATAAATACATAAGTAATTTTAGCCTCTTTTTACACACAGCGAGGCTAAACTCATACTGCCATACAGTTGTAAATACATGCGGTGACAAACAATCGCCGATTTGCCGTAAGCAAATTTCGCTGAAAACATGTTTAAATAAAACCGTTTAATTATAGTCAGCACCTAGTGCGAGTGCCCGAGGATACGCGATCCATACGTAGCTTCAAACGCAGTTTCCATATACATTTACGTTCAATGCTTTTGTAATTGTTTACAATAATATTATAAATATTGTTACTTATCTATCACGAAAATAATATAGTTACTTGTTTATGTAAGTATTTGAAATGTATAGGTATACTTTTTACCAGTACAATAAATTATTTAAAGTTTAAATTATAACTACAGAATCCACATCATGATATAAAATGAACTTTTAAACATTCAGTTCAAACGAATGGCACTTTGCTATGTCTGCATTGTTTCTCAATGGAATTTGGTGAACATTTTACAGAAACAAATATAATAATTAATTTTGACGCCGAATATTCAGCTAACGCTTGCCTGTCAGGGTATAACCACATCGGCCAAATATATAATTTTATTTATATTTTTTCTATAATAATAGTCATATGTATTTAATTTTATATAATAATTTTGAATTTTCATTACTCTAACGTTTTTATAGTTAAGCACGTGAGTGCGTGCGGTGGCGTGGCGGCGCGTGCGCAGCGGCGGCGCCGCGCCGGCAGCCGGCGCCTCGCCGCCGCCCGCTTTCATCCGATTTTCGCCGCACCCATCCCAACACTTACTGTGGTCAAAAATTTGGAAGGCACTTGCTACTTTTTTCAAAAATTTTAAATTACTTTTTGAACACATTAGCCTAGACTTAGACAATAGAAAATATGCGTAGTAACATTTACCAAAAATTACGCAATTCATCCGAAACGTATAGGCCATTATATAACTTTATTTTTTTTCCTATATTTAAACGTTATTTCCAAAAGGATAGCCAAATAGTTTCAACACTAGATCTGAATCGCAAATGTACTTTTTAATAATTTGGTCTTTTTTATACACTAATTCCAAACTTTAACCGAATCGATATTCCAAATCCCAAATAAACGTGAAGTATCAAGGCCACTTGGAGACTTATTTTACATGCCCCGAGCGTGTCCGCGCCGGGCGCCCGAGGCGAGCGCCAACGATTGTCCGCCAACATTGCTAAATGGTATACCCTTGCGGCAAGAAGGTCCGTATACTAATAATTTCCCTCCAAAACTATGAAACAAAGTAACTTTGCGTCCAGGAAGTTCTCAATAAAACAAATTTGTACATATATACCTTAAGAGATGTCGAAGTCACTCTGGGGATACCAGATGCCCGACTCGGCTGACGAATTAAAGTTCGCAAGATAAACATGTCGCCAGCTTCAACATATATTGACTGATCGCTACTATTTAGTCACGTATATTAAGCTAATCTAAGAAAATTTAAATGTATAATCTAGCTACACATAGGTCAGCAGACGCTCGAGTGGTCGTACATTCAATGCTTGGCGATGTGTGCTCTTACTTACAACTAATCGGGCCAGCGGCTCCCTCCGCACATTGACGGCCGCAAATCATATGAAAAACGAGTGTTTGACGTAACGCTATATGTCGAAACAATAATAATAATAAATACAGCATTGCCCTAGAGGGTTTGTTAATGTGTAGAGGTCCGTCGGGCCCTGCAGGTCTAAGTTAGCCTAACATTTGGAACTTCACTACTCGCTAATCATACATCTATATTACATTTGGCGATCACTAAGTCTACTCGTGATGCTCTTGGGCCACGACAGCCGCAGCCTCCTCGCACTTGCTGATCAATGCTTTTGCAAACATACATACTCGTAAACGCATTATCTATTTTTTTATTTTCTGTTCAGATCTACTGAAACGGGACATATTCACAATAGCTTGGGTTGGTGTACAGGGTGGAAAGTTGAGATGGGGCAGCAAGGGCAGCTACTAGATCCCTTGCTGCTACGCGAAAATGCTCTTAGGAGACCTTTACGAACATTTTGAGTGATGACAATCGACATTCACAGTTTTTTTGTAAAATGTACAGTTAGCAAGAAAATTGACAGATTTCACCTTTTGTTTTATGCCAACCGGTCCCATTTCTATCAAGTATTAAAACACTCTTTGAGACCAACTAAGGTAAGAGTACTAGAACACCCAAATATCAAAGAAAACTTTTTCCATACAGTTCGTAGGGTAATAATTTGCAAAGTGAAACTTTCGCATGTTGTTTTTACGAATATGAATCCTCTATATGCTTAAAGAAAATTAAACAGTATGTAGACAACTCAAAACTGAACATTTTAACTAAAGTTAGTGTCTTAGTCCAGTATTGCTGCCCCATCTCAACTTTCCACCAT
The DNA here is from genome assembly GCF_025370935.1 of Choristoneura fumiferana. Taxonomy (NCBI): domain Eukaryota; kingdom Metazoa; phylum Arthropoda; class Insecta; order Lepidoptera; family Tortricidae; genus Choristoneura; species Choristoneura fumiferana. The sequence goes on along the minus strand of NC_133472.1, from coordinate 26,377,079 downwards.
GTATAAATACGATAAAGAACGGAAAGATGAGGAACTGGGTTTGAATCTCGTCGGCTCAGTTGAAAATTTTTCTGTTGTTTTCTTTGTGTGAACTCTCGTTTCTGTAGAGCTAACATTCATCATCATCATCATCATCATCTCAGCCCTAGGACGTCCACTGTTGGACATAGGCCTCCCCCACAGACCTCCAGTTGCTTCGGTGGCAGCGGCCTGCATCCACCGAACAGACATCCAGAGCTAACATTATACCGGGAAAACTATAAAAATTTTAAAATCGGAAAAACATACATTATGTATAATTTTGTGATAGCACGAGCACTTGTATGAGCATCAGCCATTTATTAGATATTTTAAACTCTATTTGCCGTTGTTTGTTATGCTGTTCTGAAAGTAGGAACCTGTAGAAGCCGTCACAGCGACGACACAGTCGATTTTCAGGTAGGTAGATTTTTCTTGGACAGGGTGGGTAAGAATTCTGATTAAATAAGATTACGATTCTTTAAAAACCGAAGCAGAGATAGTGCGGAGTAAGAAATATGATGAAAAATTATGCAAAAAGGATTCGTTATTTTAAATAGTTTCTGTATTTGACGTTTGTCTTTTGATTCGTTTTGATTGGGGGATCGTTACGTACCTAACTTCATATTGCGAATAGATTGGCCGAAAAATTCCTGGCTAAACTATGATTAATTAAAAATTAAAAAAATACGTTTAGAAATGTAGATTTTAAAATTATGAAGTTTAGATTTTGAATATAAAAACGTTGGGTTGCGCATTTTTCCTGGCATAACTACTGGGCTGGCCGGTGTAAGGTAAGTCGATTAATTTATTAAATAAATAAATCTCAGGTAGATATATCAAAATAAGCGTTATTTCATTGCGATCATGATATAGGGCTGTCTGCAAATCAATAATCATATGATAACAAAGTATAAATTTTAGTATATCATAGTTTAGCCAGGACTGTTTTACCCACCCCACTTGCAATGTATTTTTAACATATTCGTATTTAATTTGCAATAAAATTCCATTCATCCATTAAACATATACCTAGACTATAGGCTTTCGTATTCCTGTACCTACTGTAGGTACAATTTACATTGAACCGAACAATTGATTGCAATTGCAATTCTTCAATTCTGCCAAAGTCAAATACACTGTTTTTATTTTATATTGACATAGAAGTAATAATCTTAAAATAGCCAAATTGTAGATTCGACTCTGTTAATTGTCACGCTCGAATTAGTTCTTGGTACGCATACCTACTAGGTTATTTCGTCTTTGCTTATCTATCTATAGGTTTACCTATCTTGTGAAAATTGTGTGTAGCGGAGTGCGAGGAGCCTGCGTCGGCGCAGCGGGGGAGGCGGCGCGCGGGGCGGGGCGCGCGCCGCGAAAAGCAACAACACATCGCTACGACGGCTAGATCATAAATTGACATCGATTTGACGACGAAAACATACATCTAGACGTTATTTACCTTTATTTCTAAGACTAACTAGTTTGATTAAACTATTTTGATGAATAGGTATACCGAACAGTCTTTTTTGAATCGGGCCAAATTATTTAATTTTGATCTCCCTACCTTCATGATTGGGTCTAGGTTGTGCTGATAATTAGTAAGTTAATTTAAGCTTACACAGTACGCTTGACATTCTACTGATGAGTAGAAAATAATGCATGAGCGAGATGAGTCACGGCGCTCGGTGCTCGGAGCACGGAGCCGCGACTGCGCGCTCCCGCGACCCGCGTCGCTGCTTGTCGACAAAACTTCACCAACAATTGTCACTGGGATGGTTACTACATAATAACGACAAAGTAAACAAAATATGATTAAACTAAAAATATTTTTTTCACAATAATACAAAATTGAATAACTAAACAACAAGCATTATATTGCACAGCGAGTCCACTTTAAAATAAATATGATTCGAAATAATCCCGTAGCTGTCATCCGGCTGCATCATGGTTGCAAGGCGCGAGCGTAATGTGCGTACAAGACATCCATTCGCGTCTAGAAGTAGCCGACGGAGTTACGATTGGGAACGAAGTAAGGGTAAGCGGGCAACGGCGGTGGCGCGCCGAGCTGGGCGGCCGGCGGCGCCTGCGGGACCGTGCCCGCCGCCTCACTTCAGATGCTCTCCGCGCGCGCCTCCGCGGGAGGCGGCTCCATCTTCACCGGAACAGGCGACGACAGCTCCTTCCCGTTCTTCGCGATCGGCACGGGTGTTTTGGGAGGACCCATCTCAGTAATCTCTGCGACGTCGCGGTCGTAGCGACTGTCGGGCCTAGGTGAGGCGAAGGGTCGGAATGGATCGGAAGGTTTCGGAGGTTCCAACGCATGACCAGGTGGTGGCGGAGAGCACAGCGGCGACTCTAGCCCGGCCGATAGCGGGGACGGCAGCCGTGGCGACTGCAGAGGGAGCGGCGGCAGGCCGAGGTGCGGCGGGTGGTCAGGTGGCCGCTGCGCAGCTACCACCATGTTGCACATCTGTCGTCGCAGACCGTGAGCCACGGCGGCGACTGCGGCGGCGGCGGCAGCGTTGGGCGACACACCGCCTTCGCGCCCGTTACCGCAAGCCACGGGGCCGTAAGCGTTCGGCACCGGCATTCCATCCTGAAACGCACATATGTCGACGCTGTAACATTTCGTTCAATTCATCTTAGTTACAAAAAATCGCAGCGAACTTATTGCACGTCTAAGACTACTTGAAAACATGTTCGTAGTCGTAATAAAAAGTTACTTCAACAGCAACAATTCGCACATGCCGAGCCACTATGGTGAAACAAAAACATCGCAAGAGCATATTCGCTTGGCATCAAGGTAAAGAACGGGGAAAGTTTAGATCGCAGTTCACGATACTGACCGTGATAGCTGGATAGACAGGCAAGGCTTCTTCTTTGATGTGGTGGGTGGTGTGGGCATGCGTGTCGCGGAAGACGACGGCGCGGATGACGCCGCGGATGTGCTCGTCGGGCCACACGCCCAGCAGGATGCGCTGCGGCCGGCCGCGCCCTTTAGGCCTCAAATCTGCAACGGCACCCAATAGTAAAAGGTGAACAGATTAAGCATTACTATTTGCCCTTTTCGATTCCACCCCACAAGGGTATGTTCACGTTTGTGGATAGATAGGAAAGGGAGACCGTAGGTAAAAGTAATAAAATAGAATGGTTCTTTTGAAGTCAACTTACCTACTTTAAAATATATCAAAGATTGTAATTAACTTGATGCTGGTAATTTGAGTCAGTACAAAAATTACTTAATTGACGATATTTTGCTATTTTATTAAGTTGTTTACGTATCCATTAATTAGTAAGACCTTTGAAAAGGTTATGCCATGTTGCAATATTAATAATAAATAACATATATAGTAATAGGCGGTACTTGCATTGAATTTTGTACCGGATCCCTTGCGCGAAACAATATTTTACTGTTTGGCTGTATGGTTTAAGTATATTCAGAGAGCTGGTAAACATTTTAGAGTAGGTATCTAACGTTGCGTAAAGACTTTAATATAACAATGCTTTCTTTATGTTTTAATGCAAAAACACACACCTGAATGTCTATTGCGTATCGTTTCTGACACTCGCGATCGTAATCAAATGACAGTTTTTGTATGCGAAACATTCCGTTAAAACGTGGTTTGAAATATTATTTTGATATTTTAAAAGTATTTTTGAAAACATCTGACTAAATTAAAGATCCGACCAAATTATTTGACTATGTATTGTTGTACTCATCGAAAATTAAATTAGAAATCATGTAAGAACTAAATATACTCTTTGGATCAAGAACAATTCAACACAAAAATTCAAGTAGGTAACTATCGAATCATCCTTCTTGTCCTTCATCTTGTTTGTATTTAGATATCATTAAGAAAGTATTGTACAGTCGCGGAATAAAAACGTTGACCACCTTAAAGTCTGTATTTAGTTGCTCAGTATAACTGTTTTCTCGACCGAGTATGACATATTCCGTCATAATGTCATTCAAAATGGTAACAATGTGCTTGCAACGTGTAATCGAATTTATTTGAAAACTGGTCAACTTTTTCATTCCACCACTTTACAAGTTTTGACAATGCTTCAAATACCTTCTCCAAAATGGCCACCAGCTCTCGGGCTACACTAGTGTTGAGTTTTAAGGAGGGGAAGACATTACAATTTTTGAATTATAAACAAAAGTAATTTGTCAACTCTAATAACTAACTTTCCCATTCTAAGACATTTAATTGACATTAACTACATTCGATGCTTCGGGTTTATTTACAGTTTACGAATCGTTAAGTTTGCTAGTAGCTAAAAAAAATTAAGTAAACCAGCACTAATCAAGCCGAAAATGCACCTAAATAACGCATTCGCTTAGAACATCGTTACTGAGGAATGGAGTTAAATTCAATTAAATGTCTGTAAGCGAATAAAAGACGAACAATTTATACCTAAAATAGCGGGTAATACAAGCATAAACTGAAAAAATAGATCGTCCTCGTCAATCTGAACAACATTAGTTCAGCGACTTTTAAAAATAATGGGAGTCTTTGAATTTTCCTTTTGTTCATACAAATTAAATACTGCTATCAATGTACGCCATCCAAGAACACAACTGATGTCGCCTGTCACGCTACAAACATCAAGATTTTGCTTTACATTGCTTCTACGAATAAACTTAAAAGTGAAATAAAATTTAAAAAACTAATTATTTTTAAAAGCCTCTGAAGTAATGTTGTTCAGTTTGACGAGTATGATCTATGTTTTAATTATTTGCTCGTATTACAGGCCACACCCGGTATAAAATAAGTACCTACATAAAGATCCGTTATTCAATTATTTAATTTTAAGGCGCATTAACAATGTTTTCGACGTCTCGCAAGAATGGAACTTAAATTCAAAGCGTTCCATTCTTCGACCTGACGAAGAATATATATATATATAATATTGTCGTTGCAATTACTATATTTAATAAATTTATGTTGACATAATTCCCCAAATCTAAAAAAAAGTAAATCTATAAAATAAAATAGAACATTATTATAGTTTCGCTTAGCACGCAAGTTCGCAAAGCTGTAAACAAGTACCTAGGTAATTTAATATTGAATAATTCGCTAGACGCTACATGACAACATTTTCATACTTAACTATTTAACTTAACTTAATAAATTCTCGAGCAACAGGCTTTTAATATTACCTGCCATGACTTTTATAGCAACATGAGAACATGTTTTATTTAAATGGAGAGTGGAAACAAGTACCTACATGAAAGTAAAAAACCTGGCGTCGAATGCAGGTGCGTCTTGCGCGACAATTAGCAGACATTGTTACAATGTTCAATAACACTTTGTTATTTTTTGCCGAACGAGTGACTGTTAGTTATTCTCATACAGTTAAATTAAAGTGAAAGCCATCAAAAAGACTATGCACTTGTGGGTCGGACTGTTGCAATTTAGTCTGAGTCAAAGTATAGATATACCTAATATATATTTTATCAATTCAGTTCTGCATTCGACATTGCCTGGCTTTGTCATGTTTAAATGAGTGTACAGAATTGTTATTGTAATTTTACGGAAATAGCTCCGAAATTCTCCAGATTGGTGCTTTCCGTTTAATTAACATATAATTTTTGGGTAAAAATTAATAAGCATTGAGAGAATTACCGATCTACATTAATTAACCTGTTAATATTAGTCAAAGACCAACGTAATCAACAAAATTAATTTCCATATCTATTTATTACTTTAACTTTAACATATCCACATTAAAAAGCCTGTTGCTCAATCATAGTAGGTAACAAGAGGTGCAATTAGTATGACTACGTAAAGAAAAAATGGATAGACGACGGAGACTTTTTGCAGCTCTGAAACTCGGGATTCTCATTGTCCATAGTAGGTTGGTCGTCTCTGCAAGAAGTCACCGTGGGCTATGGTCCAAAGTCGGATTGTGTGGTAGACTGACCTGCGCCCCCATCAGCACTCGGGCCGAGCATGTTGTGGACGCGGTTGGCGTACAGCACGAAGGTCGGGTAGGGAATGTCGTACTTTCGCGCCGCCTGCGACAACGACAGGCCCTCCTTCAGGACCGAGAAGATTGCCTCGGCCATGGTCTCCGGCCGCCAGGACTTCAGAGGGCCGCGCTCGCGGAATCGCAGATTGTGCACCAGGCTTTGGTTCGTGTTCCAGCACTTCTGCCACATTGACTGAAGTTGGTATTGGTAGCTGTCTGCTGAAAAAAGAAAAGGGTCGGTATAAGGTCGTTGTTTATAACGTTGGTATTACATTTCTGAAACGATTAATTCAACATTTTAAATAATGCTTCTTCTTAACTACTTTCTATTGAATATTTTTTATTCTTATAATTAAATGGAATTACATTTGTTAGCTGATCACGCGACTGGCTGCTATTTCACTCCTGCCATTTCCCACGGCTTGGAAAATGCCGACGAAACGGATTATTTATTCTCAGGCATAATTATAGCATAATAAACATTACTAATGCTATTAAAGAAACATTGCAGTGAATAGACAACCAACAATACACGTCATAGTCATAGCATACTATAGTAAATTATTTAGACTTAATTCGTTATTGTATTCATAATACAGTTAATAAACATAACTTATGATAAATATTTCATAAGTATTTGTTTTATTGAACGGTTTCGATAAAAAAACTAAAAAATATTTTGCCCCACAATTTCAATGGTAAAACTAATGCAAATAAGTAAAACTGCTCTTATTTCTAAGGAATCACAACTTTTCTTCCATTTAAATAACAAACACAAAATTTACCGTTCCATCAATTGAAAAAAAATACGATCTTTCGGTTTACCATTTATAAAAAAAGATCTTCTCGGACAAGGAAAAGTAAAGATCTTTCTTTCCATACGACTTCCTACGCCAATGACCCATTTTGTATCCGCATTAGGTAGGTAATTAAATCCTTCATAAGAAAAAATGTAGCTTGCAAAATAATAAATAAAATAGGTCCCTGTATCGAAAACACGTCCTGACCGGACCAAACATTTTTGTACATATACGAGTACCTACGAATGAAAAATAGCTGAAGTCTCCAAACTACGTAAGGCCTGACCTTGCAATTTGAGGTTTGCTTATTCTTACAAGCTTTTATTTAATTTGAAAATGTTCGTAATTTGTTTGTTTGTACTTAAGTATGTTTGCAAGTTGTGATTTCAAAATTTGCAAACCGCTTTTCGACCACTTCCTGGTATCCGATTGAGCTGAAATTGGGCATATTTATGTAAATCTGGCTGGTTACGGTGGTATAATCTTGTAATAAAATTCAGATGGTCCGGTCAAGATCGTCTCCACAGGACGGAAACTCTTTGATGGCATTGACTTGAAATTAGGGCAGTGAAGTTTAGGTGACAATGCAAGTTAAGTCAATAAAACGTATTGGCGTAAAAATCAAAAATATCACGTATTAATTTATAATCCAAAATTACTGTGATACAGTGATTTGGGTGGGCAAAGGGTTGTGATTTCATTTTTGGTCATTAAAATTAAATGAAGTAAGTAAAATTTATTAATAAAGTTTGTTTTATTTTGGTTACGTCAGGGTTTGTTTGCTTCTTGTTTAGTTGTACTTTTACTGTAGAACAAAAAATAAAGCTACTTTAATGTTTTCTTTAAGTAATAGTAAACATATATATCTTTTCGTTCGTTCGTTCGTATCGTTCCTGTATTGCTAGTAATCATTTAAATATGGTTTACAAATCGAAATGACTATCATTTTGAAGACCGGGTTTGTGAGTATCATATCCAATATAAAATTTTAACCACAAACCGTTTCAAAAGGGAAATTGTTGGTATCTGGCAGATACTATCTGCTGGACATGTCCGGGATGTAGAGGCATTAAGAACGAAACAGGGACAGTGTTCAATAATTCAAGACAAAGATCTATTACTAAAATCAGGTAGTTAAGTCTAAACAAATTGCTTTGTTAATGACAGATCTATACTAGTATACAGATGACATAGCCTACATTATTATTACTTTTGGCCACTATGAGCGCTGCGATATATTTCATTACCCCCACCTAGTACTTCGCACCCAGCGAATAGTCAACAAAAAAAGCTTGTATTTAAAATGAAAATTTTTAAAGAAACTTATTCAGACTTATGTATAACCTAACCAACAAAAAGCTGGAAAACCCCCGACATTGTTACTTCAAAGTCCAATATCACAAAAACGGTCAAACCGATTTTGATAAAACATGTCTAAAAACCATTGCTAGAAACCCTGCTTTAAAAAAACCGCATTCAAATCGGTTCACCCGTTTAAGAGCTACGGTGCCACAGACAGACACACAGACACACATAGCGGGCAAACTTATAACACCCCTCTTTTTGCGTCGGGGGCTAAAAATAGAATATGACGGATGCGCTTCTAAGATGACATACTACTACAGTATAGTCGACATAAAATATTTTCTACGTCACCCTATTGCAAGTCGACTTCAAATATATATATTTGAAGTTGACTGTACCCACTTATTAATATTTCAAAAATACAGTTTACGATTAGACTTAATTAAAGAAAGCATAAAACTCTACTAAATACTGACCTCCAGGCAAAATCTGTGAAAAAGTAAAACTCAAATTATGATAGTTGTGAAATAAAACGATGTTGAAATGTGACCAATTCATGTAATTCAAAAATATTGGTTTAATTTAGTTAAGTACTTACAAAAAAGTTTATCTCAGATCATTTGGACGGCTACATTATAAACCTACTTATACAATACCTAATTAATAGTTGGGGCGTTCCTAAGCCTAATGATTCATTGCTAACTGGCTTAATTCCTTAATAAGTCGTATTTTATTTCATAACAATAAACAGACACCGTTGAAGTAAGTGAGCATAAAAATATCATTTTAATTTACACAACACGCTATTTCGCGGTATTCACTATATTTCTATCAGAATAGCGATACTAGTTTAAACTCAAGGCAAGAAGACAAAATGAAATAGATTAAAATGATATTTATAACATCAAATTTTATAACATTTATTCTGGTGGAGGTTTTCAAAAAAAGTGTACGCTAAATATGGTTTTTCCTACTCAGAATCAAGAGCACAATCGATTCCAATAGTTTTAAAAAAATGTCCCCAAAACAGTTTTGCACGTTTTTTTTAATACACTCAGTATGGGTGTGACAAAAGTGACTCAAAGTTTTGTATGAAAAAATGGGTCATTTTTTAAACGATCGAAATCGATTGTGCTCTTGATTCTGAGTAGGAAAACCATTTTTTTTCCAAAATTTAAAAAAAGAAAGGGTACACTTTAAAAAAACACCCAGGAACAGTTGAACAAACTGAATCACTTACCAGGTTGGAACCTTTGTACCATATTATGATAATAATGTGGTCATCCCATACTTTTGTCAGGGAAATTAATTGTGAAATTGATTATTACAAGGTTCCACCCTGGGACATGAATCAGTTTGTTTGAATGTACCTACTAATCACGGAAGTAATAATAAGAGGAATGGAAATATTGTCGTTAGTATTTCTTTCCAGAACCGATCGCGATGTTGCTATTATTTCAAAGTTTTTCTGTGTGATTACTGTACTCACCGATTATTTTTTCCCCTTTAGAACTATAATCTCTGGAATAAACCTTTGTGGAGCAATTTACTAACATTACGAATGGAGCTTGGAAAATAAATACGTATACGATTTTAAGCCACATAAGTGGCTCGCGTGTCATATCAACTCATATCTATATACTCCTCTTTTATTCTTACTAACATTCCGAATTGATAAAAATTCGCAGTTCAAACTACCTATTCAGCAAGGTAAGTTTTAGTTAGCCGTTATATTGTTTGCTATATTTGGTTTGTATAGGTATTTAACTAAATGTAAACAAACTCCAGCTGCTAGATTTGGTATACTTTTACTTATCTGTCATTGTAATACAATTTAGACTGGTGTATTTCAATACAAAAATGTAAATGTTTAAATAATTGAATGGGGGAAATTCAATGTTTAAGATACTAATTGAAATTGTTTTGTTTACATTAGGTAAATACCTATCCAAACCGAGTTTAGTTATTTGAATAAAAACAAGAATATTAATTTACCTCGGCAGTCTTCGTTTCACGACTAACTTTAATTGTTTTTTCAATGAAGATGCCAAGAAATGGAAAAGTTTTTCAAAATGCTAATAGTCCGTGTTTGCATTTTGTCATTAATTTATCTGTGTACGTTAGTACAATTTGTAATTATAATAGTGTTATAATTATTGTAAATATATATTGCTATGATATTTTATGTAAATGAAATAAGAATGACCCTTACGAACCCTGCTGTAGTAAATATAAATAGATTAATGACTAAAGTGTAATATTACACTTCAGTCATTAAACTTTGCAGGATACTATAAACATAGATAGGTATTTAGCTTTGTCGCGGTCCTTGTTAAAAATCAATTTATACATATTAATATAAAACATTAAATGGAAGCATACAGTAAAGTACAAAAATATGTATTTGTTCGAACCACTCAAAAATATGTTACCACGGGGATAACAGTTAGTATAAGTAAATAAATATAATTGAATAATTTGTAATCAATTGTCCTAGTCCCATCTAAGCAAAACTTGTACTGTATGTACTAGGCAACGGATAAACATACTTATACAGATAAATACACACAATTAAATTACATGTTAAACGTCCAAGACTCGAGAAAAAGCTTTCGTATTATTCATACAAATATTTAGCTGCCCCGTCCAGGGATCGAACCTGGGACTTCGAGCTTCATAGTCGGGTTCTATACGTAAACACAATCATAGTTACATAGGTACTTAACCCTTCTTTTGGTCTTGCCATCGTCGTTTAAAAGGTAAGTAGATAAGCTTAAGCTTAAATTATACAAAAATAAATCCAATGAGATCTTAACATAATGAGGTCATTCACAGACTTAAATTAAAAAATATTGTGAGATTTTCAGACATTTATTATTTCTTTACCTGATGAATGTGAATGTGGACAGACTGGGATAGAAATAAAATGAAAAATATTGAAATTTGATTTTGTTTCTGACCCGTTGTCTAATAAAGTAGATATTCCGTGGGCTGGTAGATACCTATTTAGAGTAAGTATTTGAAGCAGTGTAAAATCATGTGAACTTTGTAAATACAGTATGATCACTTTGCGAGTGGTAGGTATAGCTCACCGAAATGAGCTGGTTTTGTTTATATATTCTTACGTTAAATTAATTTATTTGGTTTTGCCAAATATTATTTTGAAAACATTAACCTAAGTTATAGTCAAACTAAATTTTCAAGGTGTTAATTTTTGACTTTAAACACAAAATTATCTAAGGGTATTTAAAATCAACAAGGCTCAAGATCACCCCGGATAATTTAGTCGAACTTAACTTAGTACAACATTTACGCGAACAAAAAGACCGTAGGTACCTACCTATATAAGTATATAATTATTTAAAAACTCCAGTCGGTTTAATCATGACATAAAGGAAGTATTGTAAAAATGTCTACTTTTCTCAAATACCTACTCCAAAACCAAAATATCTACCAGATCTATTGCCGTAATACTATCAGTCTCTTTTAAGTACAGTTTCTTCTTTTTATCTTCATATCTCCATAAGGTAACTTTTATTAATACACAAAACAAGTCATTTAATTTTAGGTTCTCCTTTACAATCATTACATACCTATTTTAAAACTACTGTTTATCCAAATATTTAAACAAAACTCTTGACAACAGCATCGAACATATTAAGAATAGGACGGCAATGGCCGCCCAATTTCAAAATTCATTAGTGTTTTATCAATTGTAACGTACTACCATTCTCTTTCAAGATCGATTGTGATTAGAATATAATATACTATTATTCATTGCGGCATGCGACGAGTAAACTGATATCGCTTGCCCAGCTACAGATAGCAGCGATGAGCGTATTGGTATAGCTGTTTTTTCATAGTAATATATATATATCTAAATGACATTTCCACTCCATGAGTACCTAGTAAGCTCGTTGTAAATAAGTTATTATTTTTGAGCTCCAATCGAAAAGTACAAAAATATATGCCATTAATGATATGTACCTATTCTGGTACTCATATGTTAAATTAAGATCTCTTAATATTATATATACTATGAAATTAGTTTGTGTAAATGAACGATCACTGTACAGACACATGCAGTGTTTTTATTTGTTTGAATGAATTTCTTTTACGAATTAAAAGCTTTGACTAGTGCCATTTGTTTTTTGTACAACTGTCATTGCTATAACATCATTAGAGAAAATAATCCGTGTTTTGAGTATGAAGTTATAGTTAATGCTGTAGATCCCATAAGCAAGTACTTTAATTATGATTCATCATCAGTGCCGTGTTGAGATTTGAACTTAACATTTCTAGTAGAATGAGATCCTTCATAATACAACGATACTATGGAATGCTTTTTACAGAAAGCCCACCACCATCTGAACCCTGTGAGACCGATGAAAGAGAAACCAGGATCTCTGTTTCTCTTAAGTTTTTCTACAAATGCCAATACGTCTGCCAATGACTTTTTGGTTCTCCTATTATAGGGAGAGACACTGGTTTCACAACAAAAGTCTAGAACTGCCCTTTCCTCGCTGGCCCATAAGCCAGCTTCATCGAGAACTGCCATTCGTTTCGACTTTCCCAAGATGTTATCATATAGAGTTCCTTTTGGTATACCATAATGCGTGGCGGCTTGAGTAAAACGCATCTTCTGAGTGACGACGGCTTGCATCGCTTCTTGGAGCTGCGCCTGCGACCACGTCGGAGCTTTCAACTTCACTGTATGACCGTGGAACTCTGATCGACAGATAAAGTTACTTAACTAACGTAACGCCCTTACCTTATAATCCGTAATTGACAACAATGCCAACAATAATGCAGTATGAATAATTAGCTTTATTGCAAGTTATTAGGTACTGCATAGTTGTTAATGAAGTCTAGGCCTATATTTTACCAAAATTCACATTGTTACCATGGAGTAAGAACTATATCTGCTCATGTAGGTAAAGTCAAGTGCAAAAGTAAGTATCTATTCGAACCAATCAAAAATATGTTACTACGGCCTTATTGCGTCGGAATAAGAGTCTGTGGTAACTTATTTTCGAAACTTTGAATTAGTTCATATTTTTACACTTGACTGTACTTTAACTATAATAATATGCAAGTCTTTAAAAAGTATATACATATGTTTCCTTGCGCGCGGTATTTTTCCCACGGTATTACAGCAATACCATCATAACAAACACAAAGTACTACATTTATCGTGTTTGAATACGAAGTATGGCATCATTCATGTACGGATTATAATAGTCCAAGGCAAGCAAATCACTATGTACAATGTAAAAAATTAACAAAAGTAACAATAAATTAGATTTTATTTAGAACTAGATTACAAAAAAAAACTAAATTTATTTAATGAACCTTAATGTGAGTGAATAAATATTTTGTCCGACACACATATTCACAGTAAGTATTCACACCTAAAGCGGCTAATATACTCTGCGCGAGCTACGACTACACTACTGATATGATAACAATAAGAAAGGATATCAACTGACCTGCGATAGAAGACGTGGAGGCTCCGAGCCAGGCGTGGGAGCTTTCCAGCAATTTAGCCTGTGGACAAACAAAAAGCTCATTAGCAAGGAAGTAATTAATGGGAACACTATGTTCACAATATCTAAGTATACCATTTCAAACTTGGATTGTTGAGCCACTCGCCACTGTTCATAATTTAGCCGAGTTATTACAAACTTCTAGTAAATATTGTCATTAGTAAACCAGAATAGCATTACACGGCCAAATTACAACAGTGACAAGTGGCTCAACGACCCCTATTCGCGACTGTTCCTATCGGATATATTAGATATGCGTCAGTACTTGTCTATCAGATATTGATATGAGTAAATGTAATCCCATCAAAAACATAAATGTGAAATAAGAGCTAAGCTTAATTTGTTCAATATATATGCCTTGGTGTTGACACCAATGACAAAAGAAGTGAGATTTAAGCGGGTGCCAAGTTCAATGGTCAGTCCTGAAATTTATATAATATAACAAAATAAAATATTTTATAACAACTTAAAATATTATTTCTTCTATAACTTAGGATAACATATTAAAGCCTAAGGTCTGGCTTGGCTAGGTCTCATACACGAATTATTATTAAGTACCTGCTAAAACAGTCATGGAAGAGCCCTATGTTCGATGGCTAGTTTCTACCGGCAAGCCAAATTTTCTGAAGAACAAAACAAGAACTTACAGCTTTAAAACTTTAAAACTTCTCGGCTGAAAGTAGATAGATGGCGCTGTGTGTAACAGCTATAATATAATTCGTATATGAAAACTAGCCAAGCCAGACCTTAGGCTACAATTGTCCTAAGTTATAAGAAGAAATGATATTTTAAGTTGTTATACAATTATTTTATGTTGTTATGACTATTGAACTTGGCACCCATTTAGATCTCATTTCTTTTGTCGTTGAAGTCTATCATAATTATTTAACTTGGCTCTCATTTCACATTTATGTTTTTGATGGGATATCATTACTTTTTGTACAGAACTTATTAGTAGGTACCTCATCATAATAAAAGTATTACCAAATATTCCACTCGTTATTAATTCACGTCAAGATCTTAAAATTCACATAAAGACTGGCTGACATTAATTTTGATTGCTGATTCTCACATTACAGGTACTTTAAGTACAAGTTAATAGTATAAGTAAGTTACAGGCACTATAAGTACCTAAGCGTTCCTTCCTAATAGAATCAATTAATTGCAAAATTAAAGTAAAATGATAAAAATGTACTAATATTATAATAAATGCATTTAGTTTCTGATTTATTCCTTTGTATTCACCCAACTACCTATCTGGATGCCAAATTTAAACTTTCTAGGTCATCTGGAACTGGGCTAGAGTCAATCAGTGATAAAAAATCGGCCAAGAGCGTGTCGGACACGCCCAAAATAGGGTTCCGTAGCCATTACGAAAAAATTAAGTAATATTTTTCTAAGGATGTCGTATTTTATACGGAATCTTCCAAGTTTAGGTATATTTTATACCTTAGGCTGCTATTTACTCATAAACTACTAATAATTCTCAAGCAAACTTAGCCGTTATAGTTTTCCTTGAAAATTTGATATACTTTTCTACCATCCTGAATTTTTTAAAATTTTTTCACAAACCGGTTTAGATTTTAGAGGGGGGGGGGACGCTCGATTTTAATGAAAATTTGCACTTTAAAATTTAATATTTCGCAAACAATCACTGAATCGAAAAATCGTCTTAGCAAACCCTTAATGGTTTTAAAAGACCTATCCAACGAGTTCCCGCACTATAGGGTTTGATGAGAAAAAAAATCACCCCCACATTACGTCTATGGGAGGTATCCTAAAAAATTTTTTTTTTAAATATTTTATTGTACCATTTTGTTCGCATAGTTTAGTTATATGTCCATGCCAAATTACAGCTTTCTAGCATTGACAGCCCCTGAGCAAAGCCGCGGACGGACAAACAGACAGACATGGCGAAACTATAAGGGTTCCGTTTTTGCCATTTTGGCTCCGGAACCCTAAAAATGACGCTTTTTGACGTTAATATATAATTAACCGATTCAGGTGTGTTTATGAAATTTGGAGCACACTGTATCTCGCAAGTCTCAATATATGAGCCAAATTTGACATGTTTATGTGAAATGGTTTTTGAGTTATGAGGGGGTCAAGTGAAAAGTGGCTCCAAATGGTTCGTGTATATTACACACGGTGCTGCTCGCCAGTTCTGTTAGCTTGTACTCTAGATTTAGATAATAGTATAAAACAGCATTGTTTCATCCGCTCACATACTTTATTTATTTTCTTATGGAAACTTTTTTTTTGTTAAAACAATTCAATGCAACTGAAAACCGCAGAGCAATTTTTAAATACGCTTGTCATTTTTGTGCAACCGAGTGACAAAAAGTTCCGTTTCAACGACATCTGGCGGCGGGTGTCAGCGATGTCACCGCGGCTGACGGCAGGGTATTTGTTGTGGAACAGGTTTATTTTTATACGACCCAATTTTAGGTACACAAGGCCTACAGTTCTTCCGGCACTAGTTAACTAAGAGCGCAAGTGAATCAACGTAAGTATTTATGCGAAAAGTTTGGATAGTTTTTATCCCGGAAAATAGCATAGATCTCGCGGGATAGCGATAGTCAAATTCTTTACAGACGGAGTCGCGGGCATGGGCGAGTAAGTTTTAAATACTTACGTTTTTAAATTGATCTGTATTTTATGAGATTAGTCTTATTTGCTACTTGAGTAAGTAATAAAAACTGTTGTCAATAAGGGACGCCACCATATTATTTAACACCTACCTATAAACTAATAAATAATATGTTACTATTAGCGCATGATGTTGATGTTACATGATGATGATGTATACAATATACTCACAAAGATTCAAGCAGTAGGTAGTACGAAGTTAGTATTAGTCGTTAGAATTGAATGAAAGCGGTACAGGACCATAAAATTATTAAGTTAATAATTTATGTTAGATTACTCCACATTATGTACCTACTTACAAGTATATTTTGATTGCTTTGATACTAACCGCGTCTGGAATGTGTATAGGTAGGAAAGTAGACGAGTTTAAAGTAAGTAGGTATACTTTTGGGAATTAAGGTATGTAATTTTATGACACAGGAAAACAAATTTCAGCATTGTCTCACACCCTTGCCACGAGATCAAACAGCGAGACGTGTTGGTTCCCCGACAACATTAGAAGCGGCCGTGCCACAGAGCGCAGCGCCAGTTGTTCCGCCTATATACATTAATTATAACGGTCAGATGAAAAAGAACAATTCGTCAGTTAATTTACATCTCCCCATTCTATACAGGAAGTTTACGATTGCGTATTTTATCGATTGCTACTGTATTTCACGCGCCGAATGTACCGGCGCTGCGTGCGCGCAAGTTTATTTACGTTCAGCTCGGAGGTAATTGTTAGAGCAAAGAGCGGCATTTCTTTGTGCTCAGCGTTACAACTAAACTTTATCGAAGTTTTAATTGTGAACGCAGACAAAGGACGGCAGTAAAATAGCAGTTATAATGCAGTCCGAGCTGGAGATAAACCGTTTTATTAAGTTGGGCGGGCGACGCGCGCGCCGCTCTCGCGTGTTTACGAAACGTGCACGTGCCCTAAGTACCGGTTGGAACACTGCGATGAATTGTTTGTTTACCCGAATAAAACACTAAAATCCAATTCAATAACAAAGAATTAAAGATCCCGAAATAAAATTTATTGTTCAAGTACGATAAAATAGATTTATTACGCGCCGCGCGAGCTGCGACCGCCTTGCCGATAATATTAGGTACACTCGCCTGCGTCAATAAAAACTGGAACAATACGCCGGCAACTAATTTATACACAAGCTGGGGAATTAATTGTTACGTACATATATTTTTTAAGTTATACTATAATGCATCCATTATGTTGTGAACGTAATGAAGACCTATTAATTCTATTATTTTATTATTATACTATAGCTTGACATTGTTAATTTACTTCATTATAGATAATATTTATAAACAACCCAAGAAATTACTAAAAAAAAGTTCAACTTTTTTAAATTTAACATTGAATTTAATATAATACACATACCAAGTAGCAAAAATGTATCTTATAAACATCCCAAGAGCATTAATTTTTCAGGGTTATATCACACTTAAAGACTGCTTTAAGTGTGGATTTGTGCGCACTTTATAAGTGCGTACACTTTTACAATCGCATTGTAATGGTATTGAGAAGTGTATTTTTAATCTTATACAACTCTTGCTGATGCTATTATAAGAACAAACCGACTTACAAGAGTTAGTTAGCGACTAACAATGTCACCGTTTAAGGGTAAATCCTCTTACTAATGCTGTTTTAAGCTGAAATATGGCTTGTAGTCCTTTGTGATATTGTTATAAGACTGTAATCACAAACCACTGAGTAAAAGCGTTGTGTCCGTGAAAAACATTTTTATTGGAAAAACAAAAGGATGCATCGAAAATAATAATAATAATAATAAATCTTGTAAGTTACTCTCTGTGTATCTGTTTTCTGTATCGCTTACTATTTCTGGCGTACAATAAAGAGTCTTTGTATTGTACCTATTGTATTAATTAATTCTAGCTATAAAAAGGTAATAAAATGACAGCCAACGATATTTTTTATATTTTTTATCACTGGACAGTTTTAAACATTTCAATACAGGCATATTATTACCTACTGAGTTAAAACAACAGTGATGTGACTGAACCCTTAATACAAAATATATATTATTATATTGTATGGTTATTAGAGAACTACGTTACGTACCTACCCTAAGAAAATATAGTTACTAATTAAACCTTATTTCCATATTTTGTCCGAATGAATCTCTTTATTTATTTCATAAATCTAAATGTACGAAATCCAATTAGTCATCGCAATTCAATTTATGTAGTCTCAATTAAAGGTAATTTAAACTTTAAAACTTTTATTTGTACTTTATTTATTCAATACTATAATAAAGTGCGGGACAGAAGTATTACTCGTCCTTAGCAAGAAAAGCCTTAGCTTGAGTTATTATTAAAGGGGAGGGGGAGGCTCCTGGCGCCGTCCTTAAGCAAACTAAATAAAAAAAACACATTAGTGAGCATCAATGCCCGCATTGAACCGGACTCGGATACTTCACTATAATGCAAAACATTTCTATAGTTATTTGTACAATTTTTGGACAATAAGTGGTACTTAATTCTTGTGTTATGAACACTCAGCGACTGATAGCGTAAATCGTTTTGTGTTTTCGTATTTACCTACTTCAGCAGGATTTCTCCCATCAAAAGCCGGTAGCTAGGTACTCGTAAGTCAAGTTGACTGCATGTTCAGCAAATTGTTTGTAAAATTGAAAGTTATTCTCATACCGGCCAGCATTTCGGGCGAAGCCGATGAGTAATAAAGACTAGAATAAAAATAAAGCAACCATACGTGATTGCGAATCAACGGATGAGTAAGATGCTACGGCACTTCAGCATAATTTGGAGAGTTCATTACACAGGGTAATGCGGGTCCGAGGCTCCATCAGCCGGGAATTACAGCAGAGTGAAGAGCCCAAGTGTGAAAGTGCACCGCTCTGGTAACTTCCTCAAGGTAAATGAGTGCAATCCGAGAGTTCGGTCATTATTTATCTTATTTCGCCGCTGCGGCCTCTAATCGAAACTATCCTGCGCATGAAATGCAATAAACTTCCGCATTGGACCGCAATTACGTGGAAATGTGCGCAATAACTTCAACTTAATGTTGGCTAGCTTGCTAGTCAAATTATTTATTATTCAAATAATTATTTTACAATGAAACATTGGGAAAATAGAGTTCCTACCAAAATGACTATGTATATGAACTCTGTGGGTTGTTGTTTGTCATTGTCAGTAGTTGTGACGAACTGTGAACTTTTAATAATATTTTATCAAGAAACGGCGGGTAATTAAGTAAATGACGGTGGATTTTTCTTTGTTCTTAATATCAACTTTATAAGAATTGATTAGAAATACCTTAGGCTAATTTCGATTAACAACATTCTTCTGTTGTTGCTGATAACGCACTTTCCCTACCTATGCTAAAAAAGCGATTCAATTATATTAGTAACATATTTTTTAAAAAATTCGAGGTTTCTCTTTCTAGTCTAGGGCGTTTCGAAAAAAGATCAACGATAAGTATCTTTAATAATCAACAAGTAGGTACAAGTTTTTTTTTTAAATAACTGCGTTATACATAATAATATATTATTAGTAATAACCAACTAACACCCCACTAGTTCACCTCTCAGTTTGAAAATGTTAAGTGGTTTTCAGGATGGTAGAGCGTTTTATTTGTGCAGACGAGACAGTTCGAGATGCGCGAGGGGCGCGGGCGGGCGGCGCTCAGGGGTGAAGGATAAAACTAATCACACATCCTCTCCGACGACAAGGGTGTAGGCACAGTACCGCTGATGCGCCTGTGGCGGAAGGAAAACCACCGAACGAGCATTCGTCATGGCACAGAGTTAACCCACAATTAATTATAACTTAGCTTTTATGTTATCAACATTTATTTTTTGTTTAATTATTATTACTACTTTTTATTTGACAAATAAAACAATATTCTGAATTGTTTATTTTTAAAAATTTAAGGATTTTAAAAATGGTGTTGATGCTACTTTTTAAACGACTTCAAAAATGTGTCTTTATTATTACTCAGTCAGTTATGTACCGTTTTTCAAAATTCTTTTTTTGTTTGAAAGAATATTCTTCTGTGGTGGTCCCATTGTGACCAAGTCAAGATCTGATAATGGGATCCTAGGGAAATCGAGGGCAAACCTCACATTTTATAGGTACACCTATGTCGATTTTGGCATTTTTAGCATTAAGATAAGCATTTACATTCAGAGAGTATCATTTAGTAACCTGGACCTGATGAAGAAGACCGTAGATGACCAATGGAACTCGTCAAAGTTATGTACCTAATGCTCGCTCGTCTATAAACGATCATGATTAATATACTTAGATAAGCGACTAAGAAAAAGCTTTAAGTTAATGGTTCTTTCTAACTGATCTGATGCTGAAGCCAGAAGGTAGGCAACGGAACTCTGTTATAAAACATCTTAACTAAGTCGTGTTCGTTGTGAGATGTACTTTGGCTACGAATCACTAAAAAGTGAGAAATAAAGAACATTTTTAACAAAAAAGTAAAACCGACTCCAAAGAAATAATAAAAATGTCAAAAAAATGGAACCGACTACAAAACCTTTGAAAATATTTTTCTAGGTACCTACTAGCTCGAAATTGGTGACTCAGCACGACCCAGTAGGAGGGATTGAAACCCATGGTATGTAGGTGAGGTAGACGACTATTGTTCCACTCCTGCTGGCTCGTGCTGAGGCAAGGCACCGACTTCGAGCTAGTAGGTACCTAGAAAAAAAATTTCAAGGGTTTTGTAGTCGGTTCCATTTTTTATTTATTTTTTATTTTTTTTGGAGTCGGTTTTACTTTTTTGTTAAAAAATATTTTAAGTTAAGCACTTGTAACAGGACTAATTCGCACTTTCATATAAGTTGATTTTACTTAATGATTTTATTTACTTGTCCGACTGTTGATTTTTTCTTGTTGTTTTATTTTTTATTGTATCCTTATGTTACGGAGTACAATTTTTTTTTCTTAATAAAAATATCAACCAAAACCATTTGGTTATTAGAGAAACAAGTGAAAGGTTAAGAGGTTAAGATAAAAAAAAATGAATAACATTATGTTTCATGAATTTTCAAATTCCGTTCTTCGAGCTCTTTCTAGGTGCCGCTCGAAGGATATAACAACAATTGATATAATGCAACAATTGATTTAATTTGCAATTGATTAATATACATTTTAACTTAAAAATCAAACTTATTTCTATTGTTCTTAATTCGATTTGATGTACTTTGGGTAAGGTTACGTTAGGTTTATTTTATAAAAAAAGTTCTGTGAAGCTCCTATCCTTTGAAATTATATCAAACGTTGTTATATCCAGAGACAATAAATGTAAAATTGTTATATCGATCATTACACGCCCGCTTTTCTATCATCTTCATCATATTTCATAAAAAAAATGTAACCCTCGTCATCATACTCGTGTCAGTCACACGACGTTCATCTTCAGATCAGAGGCCATATTCATATTGCCTAACGATGCTGACACTCGCGATCACAATCAAATGACAGTTTTTGTATGCAGGTCCTCCGTGCACAGTGTAGACTTGAAGCCTGTTAACATTTAGCCTTCCAATACGCGGTCGTGTCTCCAGATCGACAAGACTTTGAGAAACTTTGGATTCTTTATGGGGGCATAAGTAATTAAATAATAATTAAGTTGTTCTCGTGAGCGCGGAATAAACGAATTCTTTGCAGACGAAGTCACGAGCAACTGTCGGTTCAATCTGTTAAGCACTCATGGAAATGGAGGTAAAAATTGACACAACTTCAATTAAAGACCATATTGTGATACCAATTCCCAAAATCAAGTATAAGTTGGTTCTTCGTGCTATGATAGAATATAAAAAGGCTTAAAGCTTTGCGTTACTATTTTACAAAAATTAGGCATACAAAAGTAAGTAGGTACAACGTAATCTGATACGTATGATTTCTTGATTCTGTAAAGTCATAGTGAATTTTAAACAACTTATATTATTTAGTTTGGATAAGAGAGCTTCGCTCCCGCTCCCGCTGCCGCTCAACGACTAATCCGCCGTGCACGGCCGCGTGTTCGCACCCCACCGCACCGCTTCTGCATTATCCATTTCCACATTACTGTCTTTTTGTTCCCCGTTTGATTGTTTAAACGTGCGTCGATGTGGTATCCACTGGTCGTTATTTTTCCATAGAGCTTTCACTTGAAATGGCTTCAGTCAATTGTGGAAAAATGTTGCTCTTATTGTTTCTGAAGAACAATAACTGCCTTCATTTTATATGTTTACAGAGTCTGAAGGCTCGATAGCCACTTTGCATCTCTATTACACGTTTTTCCTATTGTTCATAGTCCGAGGGATTTCCTTTTGTTCTTAGATCGGTATTTAAATAGGTATTAGACGATTTCCGCTGCATTTCGTTTGTTTCTTTCAGCGAGAATTTCTTTAAGTACATTGATACCTACTTGATTTGAATAGTTTGAAATGGGGCAGCAACGAAATGTTTCATGGAATCAGTATTAGGTAATGTGGCATGGCTACAGACATGTTATTATAGTTGATAAAGTTAAAAGTTAAGTACGTAACGCGAGCATTACAAGGCGCACGCCCCGCCCGATCGCGTCGCCGTGGCCGTACGCATCACAACTTCGTGTCCAGTCCAACTACGGCCTTACTTTATTAAGAAATGTGAACATTCATATTTGAGTACATCACTTTGTCCTTTGTTTATAGGGGACATGTATAATTTGCCGCTATTCATACTGTAATACACTATGGTTTGATCCATCGGATATGTTATTAAATAATTTCGGTACAAAAAGACGTCTATATTCGAAATGAGACAATAAGTAAGCGTTTTACTTGAAAAATATAGCTCTCTTGCATTTTAATAGTAATTATAGTGTGTGAATAATATATCATTTTCCAGCCGGTAGTGGCGTATTGTTAATAAATGCTAAGGTGGGTTGGCCACAACTTAATTCTTAGCTGTCGCCGCCGAGGCAGATTGTCTCGGAATCCCGGCTCATTGGAAGAAAGGTTGGAAGAAGGGATCTTGATCAATTGATCAACTTAAAATTGACAACTATCGCCATGTTGTGGATTATTTGCGCTTGTATAGTATTACTGTGTAGAAATGTGCACACTTAATTAAATAAAAAAGTTATTGTTGATTTAAAACGAGTACAAAGACAACGGGTTAAGTTTGTTTCAAATCTTTGCGTTAATTGCTGAGAAGCAGCCGCCGTGACAATATTAAAGTCAAACATTAGTAACGCGTACTTATGCAAAACGACTCGGAATTTATTTGACTTCGGCGTAGTTTCGGTGTTAGCGACGATGTAAGCAAGACAAACATGTTAATTTTCACCCTCGAGTTTCGTTCCCCACCCCTGGCCCCCACAGAGCACCCCCGGCCCTCCCTAATACTACAAGTTCGGCCCGAGAAAGGTGAAATTACTGAATTATTCAATAAAAACACAGAAAAACGTTTATTTATAAAAAATTGTTTATACAAGAACTGTTGATTTTATTGTGCATCGTATATTATTACGCACGCGACACCTAAACTAAAAACTTAAAAAAATGCTACTTTCGAAAAAAATAATGGTATGTAGGTACGAATTCGTCAGAACTGCAGACTATATGTAATTAATGTTAGAATAAAAATATGCGATAAATTATTCGGTAGAAAATAACTTGTGAAAATATTAAAATCCGCAAAAAACAATAAAAATACTTGTTATAAGTCATAGATCTTCCACCAAAGAAAATATCAGACAAACAAAACCAAGACAATAAATACTATTAGTAGGAATAGTACTAGATATGTATTCCAATGACTGTGTAAATTAATGAAAAAATCAATTCCCGCATAAATGGAGTAATGTCTGAAATTATTAATGTGATAAATTATTCAGATGCTGAAACGTGTCCTGTAATTTGTAAGTCCAGTACCTATCAGTTAATAACTACCTAATATTACTGGTAGGTATAACACTATTAAACTGTTAGTCCCTTATAAAATACTAGTTTTACCCGCAGCTTCGCTCGCGGGAACCATTTATAAACATTTAAAAGAAGCAAGTTATCAAGCAAGCATGCAAGTGAGCATGTAAGCAAGCATGCAAACAAGCATGCAAGCAAGCATGCAATCAAGCATTTAATTTTGCACGAAATAACGCAAGAATGCATGCATTCAGTCATGCAAGCAAGCATACAGGCAAGTATGCAAGCAAGCATGCAACATGCAAATAACAGATCAAGCAAGCATACTCCCAAATGTGTGTTGATGTGTAATCAAACATACAAGCAAGCAGAGTTAGTACGCCAGTAGTGGTAGTGAAAATTAGTTATTTAGTTAATTTATTTATTTATTATTGGTGATCCATCTTGTTATCGGAAAGTGGAATGAGTTTGAGTGAAAATGTACCTACTTGCTAATCGTGGGTTATTATTACGGCGCTGTATCCATCGGAAACTTACTAAGGATGTGTATGTAACGTTAGAAGTCTTCATCATCATGATCATCATCGGCCTATCTTAGTCCACTGCTGGACATAGGCCTCTCCAGTTGCACGCCACTGAGCACGATCCTCGGCCAGCCTCATCCAGTTCTTGCCAGCTAACCTGCGAAGATCATCGCTCCACCTAGTCTGAGGGCGTCCTATGCCACGCTTGCCGAAGAAGTTTAGAAGTCTTATGTACGCAGATATAAATGTAAACCGACTTTAATTTCGAGACCTTTGAGATAAAAGTGAAACACTTTTTATTTTAAATATCTTTTTAACACATTATTTCAAAAACGCTTGTGAAAATGTGCATTCATCTTATTTTTAGACCGGTCGGTCAGCGGTGAGAATACAAAACGGAACGCCATTTTTTTTGGGGTAAAAAATATTTATTATTTATTCTGGATTTCAAATATGACTTACGATAGCCGTCATCCGCCGTGACTCCGTCCGCGCAGAATTCATTTATCGCTATCCCGCGGGAACTATGCAATTTTCTGGGATAAAAACTATCCTATGTCCTTTTGAGAAACGTCGGAAGACCTTTGCTCAGATTTAAGGACTGCGCTAAGCGAGACATTGACCAATTTGACTGGGAAAAGTTGGCGGAGAAACGCACAGATTGCGGACGTAACGTGTATTGGAGGGTCGCAAGTATTGCTATGAAGCCTGGCTCAAGGCACTTGCTGACAAGAGACAGAAACGACCCCAAGGCACCAACATCCGCAGATTTCTCTTGTCTGGCCTGTGGGCGAACATGTCGCTCTCGCATCGGTCTGGTCAGTCACCAAAGACGTTGTCCACAGGCGCCGCGCCAAAATTAGTCTGCAACAGACGCGTAGGCCTGATGATGATGTCCTTTTCCGGGACTCAAAATATCTGTATACAGAATTGAATTCCAATCGGTTCAGTGCTTTAGACGTGATGTAACAAACAAACAGACTTACAAACTTTCGCATTAATAATAATTACTAGTGTTTACCCGCGGCTTCGCACACGTAAAACATTTGATCCAGCAACTGAATTGAATATTCGGGATTTCTTTAAAATTCCCGTAGGAGCTTCCGAATTTTAAATTGTGGTTTCCATTGACGTTACATTAAAAACAATCATGTCAAATTTCATGACTCTAAGTATCTCTAGTCTATTGTTATTTCGAGTTTTTTTCCCTATCCCGTGGGAATATCGGAATAAAAAGTAGCCTATGCTTTATTCCAGATGTTTAGCTATCTACATACCAAATTTCATCCAAATCCGTCGAGCCGTTTCAGTGTGAAGGAGTAACAAACATACTCACTCACTCACACACTTTCGCATTTATAATATTAGTAGGATAGTATTTATAGTGGGATTACTAGAGCATAAAAGCATAATAGATGCGTGTTAGCAGAAAAATGTTATAGGCATGTTCTAGCCAGTTCTGTTTTGGAAGTAGTTGTAGTCAGTATATAGTGTCTTTTGAACACCTGAGAGGGTATATTGTGATGAAAGTGATTCGAATCAGTTGTTCAGATATTGTTAGCTAATAAGATATAATTCATCATTACGTCTCATCTTAGCCCATATACGAGTATATTTACGTCCCACTGCAGGGCACACGCCTTCACTCAGAATTAGAGGACCGTACCTAGTTCTCACGCGGGACAAATGCGTATTGGGAACTTCATACACACACCATTAAATTTCTTCGCCAGTAAAAACAGGTTTCTTAACGATGCTTTCCTTCGCCGTAAAGCTCGTGGTACATTTCAAAAGTAACTTAAATCTCTTAAATCTTAAGTCTCTTAAATTCCGAAAAACTCAGAGGTGCGAGCCTGGACTCGAACCCACGACCCTCTGCTTGAGAGGTATGTAATAGGCCCGAACACTAGACCACCACGGCGTATATATTATAGTGCGCTCAAGTGGCTTACAATAGTTACGTACGAGTACGTTGAGCAAGCAGAGGACAGGAGGTCGGTTGTGGCCGGTTGCGTTAGATGCGAGGCGGCCGAGAGTGTGGATCGGCCACGGGGCGGCGCGGCGTCGTCGGTGCTACCTTGTCAAGCGATCGAAACCAGAAGGGGTGAATACGTAAAAAAAAACGCTGCTAATAATCATAGAATTAGTTCTGAATAATTATTACTTAGGACCTCAGTCTTAGGTTGTAGTATTGTTGTTGTTGTAGTATAGGTAGTGCCACAACACAAGAGTTGAATTAAATGATCTCGACGCGCGGCTGCGTGTCAAGCCAAGTTCAAGCAAAGGAACTGGCTAGCCAGCGCCGAGTGTAATATTACACGAACCACTTGGTGCCACTTTTGACCCTTCTATAATTCAAAACCTCTTTAACGTAAACACATTAAACTACGTGTGTTTAATTATATCCATAAGGATCTAGAAGCCCTAATTTCATGAAGCTAGCTCAAACGGTCATAAGATATGAAGGTCAAAAAGTCGTAAATTTTAGCACTGACTGAGTGACATATAGTACCTAAATCTAACCTACTTACAGATGACCTAGAAGGATGAAATTTGGAATCCAGCTCTGTAATTGTGTGTAAGCGTAGGAAAAAATCTAAAAATAAAAAAATAGTTAAAAAATTGTAGCGTTGGAATTGTTACAAGCAGATATTTGAAACTATCCCAATATATTTATTATTATATTTGATATTAACAGAGATATAAAAATAAAATTAAGTCAAAAAATAAGTGGTGTCCCCATACAAAAAACTTGTAATACACTAAATCTCAATACCTGCCTAGTTTTCTTTACAAAAAGTAATGATATCCCACCTAAAACATAAATGTAAAAAAGGAGAGCCAAGTTCAATACAAAAATTATGCTTGGCTGTGCGCTTTACCGCAAAAAGAATGGAGATCTAAACGAGGGCCAAGTTCTATGCAAAATCCAAATATGTATTTATAGGAACAAAATAACATTATGAACAAGTATTAAACTCTATTTATTTGCTTTATTGGATACCTAAATAATTGCTGTTATTTAAAAATGTGAGATCTTAAAGTAGGTTAGATTTATTATATAGACTTGGCCAGTTTATATATATATACATATATGTTGAATAACTATAAAATTACTGATGTAATGAAAACTGGCCAAGTCAAATCTAACCTACTTTAAGATCTCACATTTTTAAATAACAGCAATTGTTATAGGTATCCAATAAATGGATGTTTAATATGTATTTATCTATATAATTATGTTTATCCGTTGCCTAGTACATAGTACATGGACATAGTACAAGCTTTGCTTAGTTTGGGATTAGGTCAATTGGTGTCAAGTGTTCCATGATATTTATTTTTTAAAGCAAAGAAATAGAATTTAATACTTGTTCATAATGTTATTTTGTTGCTATATATACATATTTTGGTTTTTGCATAGAACTTGGCACTCATTTAGATCTCTATTCTTTTTGCGGCGAAGCCCACAGCCAAGCATAATTTTTGTATTGAACTTGGCTCTCCTTGTTTACATTTATGTTTTTGGCGGGATTATATTATACACACACAGCTACATGAAGAACTGATTGCATAAAAGGAGAACGAATGAAATAAATAAGTGAATATCAACATCCCGCTGTCACTATATGACGTGTTCTTGTGCGCTCACTTCAGCTCTCGTGGCTCTACCTATAGTATTTTTATAGGCATGATGGGTAAGTCTTAGAAGTGGCTAATTTGACAACTTTGTGCGAATGCAGAGAGCGTGGAGCAGCGGCGCGAGTGGCCCAAGGCGGCCCAACTAATGGCTCAAATTGAATGTTAACACAATTACTAATCGGCCGTACAACGCTAACGGAGAAATTTTCCGCCTGCGCATGTTTATAATTAATTTAGAACATTAGTAGCACGCGTATGTACGACTCACTGTCTATTGTGTTGTGTTTCCATATTGTTCGCGAGAGCGCCCTGTTCACTCCCTGTTATGTTTAAATCGTCCTCCTATTTTCCTTAGCAAACGAATTACGCCGTCTCGGTATTCCATTCCAGATCCATCGCGCCGGGCTAATGAGATGTGAACGTAATTTATAATATCATCTTCTGTTTTTCATCATCATCGCGAGGGCTCGTTGTTTTGTAGGTATGTCGGTTTTGTAATAAAGCCCTTGCCCCGAGCACTTCCACATCATAATGTCTACATTATGACGTTATATCAATTACTTCTACCTACGGGTTGTATACATTTATTACAACATTTAATTCCAACTGTCTTTCAAATATAATGTCACGGCAGTGAAATAAAACAAATAAAATAACAACACAAACGTTCAAAAGTTAAGCGACAACTAATTAAAAAACAAAACCAGAAAGCTTCACTTCAGCGTGGGGGAAACTGGCTTTCCCGCATTAAAACTCCTTCTTTTACGCGCGCTTTCCCTTTCGTCCAGTTAATGAGGGTTAAGGACCTTCGTTTGTTTTGACGCATAATGTTCTATTTTCAAATCCGTCCATGAAGTTGCTCGTTTTTCAGCCACGGCCTAGTTTGACATCCAGGAGGTTTTGAAAGCTCTTTGAAAGCTCCATATCAAACTTTATAAGGGAGAATAAAATAACTAGGTAACAGCATCTATGTGCATTAAGCACATCAGTGATTGCCGCCGCAGCGGCGTCGGCGCTGCCGGAGCGCGGCCGCGCGCGTGAAGTGCGGGTGTCGCGCCGCGGCTCGCGAGCGTCTACTCCTATATAAAGGTACGGTCGCGTCGTCTCAACAATATAGCCATGTTTATATTCCCGGCGTATTCCTTTGAACTCGCATGTGGGCCCGAGGAAACGTAAAATAAACAGAACTTTCTCGTAATGTTTAATTAAATTAATCAGTCGGTTGATTAGTCGATGGTTCGTCGGCGCTGCCGTAAACAAAGCGAGGCGCGGCGTCGTGTCGCCGGGCTTTGATCTCGCGAGACTCTCCTCGCGCCATCGCATTGCCATTGCATCGTGTTGTTGTATTTGTACGCCATTGTACGCTGCGAGGACGATCCCGCCGCAACCCGTCGCCAGCTGGCGGACCCTCAATGTGTTTTACAAACTTTCCTTCGTAAAACATTTTGGAAGAAATATCTAAGCATTTCGAATATGCCATTCCTATTGTTATTGCAATGATTGTATATTTCTTAACCGACAGAATATTGCATTTTTAAATAATATCAATTTAACCTTGATCACGGTGCGGTTATTCATGAATGACCTAGCGCTAGTGTATTATTTACAGACAAGACAACGCATTTAGTAACTACATCGAAATAAATTGGACTCCTAAAACGTCCACTATACAAATGTCTGCCTCAATGGGGATTCAAAAAAACCACGATGCTAGAAGTTTTAATTATTGACTACTAATCAACTGTCTGAATTAATTTTTAATCGTTTAATTAAAACATTGAACCCCAAACTAAATATTATCAAAGAACGTACTCTGTGACTACAACTTGTTCTCTCATTTGTTTTGTTGCACAGAATATGTTAAACAAAATTTATTATTAGCGGACATTAAAGATGCGAGGCGCCGGCTACGCCGCCCGCGCATTATCTCAATACTACACACAAACATAAAATGCGCTATTACATGACTCATTATGCCTTTCTTCTCTCATTCCCAGTGCCTATTTAGTTGTGCCCTAGAGAAGACTGTTTCTTATGATACATGAAATTTGCATAAGCTTGCAATTATTTGTACTTATTAATACCCTGGCAAATTTATTTAACCATTGTTTGGATTCCTACCGTCGAACACATAATTAGAATTCGATTTTCTTAAAAAAATATTAGAAAGCTTAGTAAAAATCATATATTTTCTTGCCATTACAGTATAATTTAAATTTTAAATTTCCGATGTTTCTACGACATTTAGGTATTACTTAGGTACTGAATTGTTATTAGATTTAGCTAAATTTTTTCCCATTTGCAAGTCAATGTGGCCATTATCATGAATAGTTGAAGATTGAATATCAACTTATGTACTTATGTACAAGTTAGAAACTGTTTAACATACTAGCATGCTGCAGGTCTGATGAATGCAAAATCTTAATTTCATCGTCGTTAATTAATGCATTATTATTATGCAATGTCGACCAATTATGGCATATAATAGGATATGACTATCGTTTCACAACTCTCTAAATCTAAATAATCAAATTGATTGCTGAACTACTCGTAGCTTACCCGCAGCGCAGGAGACCTGTCAAGTGATTTAGCGTATCTTCCCCCCTTTTTCTAAACTTCAATTACCTTGTACATACTTTAGTTGACAGACAAAATCACAAAGACATTAATTTATGAAAATCACAACGTATTGCCTTTAGCTTATCTTTGCGTAATATGTTTCTGCCGCTCTTTGTAAGGGGCGTGGAATAATGGGTACATGGACAGCACACATGTAGAGGTGTCAAATTTTCTTAAACTTGATATTTTTCAGCAAGGCAAAAATAAGCTTGTAATTTTATTTACGTGTTTTACCTATGTTAAAAAAATGTAGCAGTGAAAATAACTTTATGAGTAGGTATGTTTATAGTGTTCGCATCCTACGTGATGGTCAGGAATGAACATAGATTCCAATATTAGCCTTATTTATAAGTCAACAGCCGTTCCCCCACGACACTACGTGTTCACTGTGCGAATGAGAGCCCGATCTAATTCTGTAATCCCGGTGTTTCCAATCTGTCCAAAGATTGATCAAAATCTGAATAGGAAATGACCGCTTCGTCGTTAGTGCTAAAGAGGGTAAAAGCCTGATTGTACTGAACATAATCATGTATGTTTTATGAGAGCGATCTCTGACGGAGGTCTAAGGACGGCGGCGTCGACCGCGGAATCCGATTTGAGGTTTTATAAAGCGAGGCGGTTGTCTGTGAAATTATCCGGGCGTTTATTCAAATTAGGACACGCGTGACGTGTGATGTAATTGGAGAAACGGCGAGGGTCTTCCTGGCGTTCGGGTGAGCGCGCAGCGCTTGCAGAGCGCACTAAGTGCGCCCAACCGGCCGGAAAATTGCCGAGAGAACAGCGAAAATTGTGGAAATATCAAAAGACACGTTTACTTATCAGGGAATACGTACGTAAGTATGTAGACTATTTGGAATCAATTGCTTATCGTTTCCAAAAACGTTGCTGGAAGAAAACCAGAACTCTAGTCTTTCATCTTTTATTTTTTCTTTGAGTATTGTCTTGTCTTCTTTATCAAACTATAATATTTTACGAATCCCTAAGCACATTTTTGTCTTCACTCGCAGCCAGATACGGCAGTATGCGGTCGATTATTTTTAATTGCTACAAGAAATAAATCACAATAGGTGCTGTATTTTCTGACATCAAATGAGGTGTAAAATGGGAAGTACCTTTACCAGCTTTAGTCTTGCAAAATAAAAGTGTAACTAGTCCGTTGAAAACATTCTATTGAAACGTAACAATAATTTACATCGTTGAAAGAGAAAAACATCTAAAAAGGCCAACAAGTGGACGGAGCAAGCGAGATATTTGCAGTAGTTTGCATAAATGCATTAAGTGTAGGAACGGTGAAACGATCGCTGTGGCACGTACAGTCGCCGGGGTAAGTGACAATAAAATCATGATAAAAAACTGGGAAAGTACGCAAAGAATAAAAGATTTCATATTAATTTCAAAGTGAATGAATCAAAAATCAAAGTGTCAATTATAGCCGGACACGCTGCGTTGCTGAGCTAGGATGTTCCATTGAAATAGTTTTGAATCTTGGTTGGTTCTTCTGTCAAACTGGTTTTCCTGTCAAACACTTTCACCCGTAATATTACATTACTTGCACACTCCATTAAGGTATTTTGTGCAAATGATTGAGGAATATTCCCTTAACAATTACCTCTTCGAAAAGATGGATACAAAATTGTTACCAATCTGTGTGTAATTGAAATTCCATAACATGGACATAGCCATAACTCACATTATAATTTTAATAGCTTTTGACGAGAAATTCTCGTATTTATTTTGGGGATTTCAGAAACGGGTCTGACGACTTCGATTAAATTTATTATGAGGTGTTTTCGGGGGCGTACAATGTAGATGTACCTATCTTGGTGGACCTAGCTTGGTCTTGTCTCTGCAATGGGAAAGCACGTGCTTTCGAGTTTTGGCCGGTCGCCCTGGTACTAATAATTTTATAATTAATTAACAAAGCCTGCCATTGAATAATATTTAAAAATTGCGCATGAAGCCGTTATACTTACTTAACTGCTCATATCGTTAACAGGCATCCGGCCACAATCTTGCTTGAAATTTACTTTTCACTGGGGCCCTAAATGGATTAGAAAATGGTTACAATTTTTTTGGCAACGCATCTGCAATACCCCTGGTGTTGCAGATGTATATGGGCGGTGGTGATCTCTTACCATCAGGAGACCCACTTGCTCGTTGGCCATCCAGTAAAATAAAATAAAAAAAAGTTTAGGTAGGTATTTTAGTTAGCTTGCTAGATAAATTGTGCTGAATTTAATATCAAGCTCTAAAGCCAGATGAGTAAACACCAAAGTTCACCAATCAGAATCAAGTAGCCTTTGGGAAATGACATGTTCATTATCGTTTGATCAAAGTTCCATAATAAATAAAGATAAAAAAAAAGAATCAAGTAATCCAGTGGTTACTTGGTTTTGATTAAGACCTTTCAGTAATGGTCACGTTTTCTCTTACTATCATGTACTGGCGCTAATCCTGTCGGATACACAAAGATATACCTACGACCTCATACAAAGGTAGGCATTTGTGTTAGTAAGAACTTATTGCTAAGTTAGATTTTAAACAATACGCACTCTAATATCAATATGCTAAAACAATAAATCAAATTCAAGGAAGGAACCCTTGATCGAATGTAATATAAGTCACGAATGACTTGAGTAAAATTCATTGCGGCCAACAAACAGTTTCAATCCAATAAATGCTACCGAACAATGAATGGTTTGATCACGAAAAAATCATCTACAAGACAGTCGTGCTCGGGCGCTTCACGAGCGAATACGGTAGTCGTGTCGCGGATCAGGCGGGTTGGGACTCCATTTCATTTTATTGGCAAGCTCACGCCGACAGGCCGCTCGTGGTTTACGAGCCTGTCACTCGCCGGCGACAGCTCGAGATACCCACTCTTCACTTGACTAAATCAACACCTAGTCGAAACGCCGATTGCACCTCTCGTTTCAGTGCTAGATCCGCCTCGCACTGATCACAATATTGTGCCATGTACACTGTAAAACAGCCAAAAGCATTCACATAACGAACATGATCTCATTCGTGCCTTTCTTCCTTCGAAGTAAGAACGGTATGAACGTTAGAATGTGTTCAGCTTAAAAACCTTAGTAAAAGTCTTCCTACTTTTGGTCACGTCGGACGTCATTGCTATTTAAAAAAGAATGTTCTCAACTATATTACATAAGAAAGTTATAATATTATATTAGGTACGTTAGATTGTCTCAGACGTAATAAAAAGGAGTAGGTACACACACGGCGAGGCGTAGTTATTTCGGACTAGCCGTTCGCAGAACCCCGTCTTAACTTTTTATTTGGTCAGAGGTTCGAGGGATAAATGTGAAAACTACATTTGCGAAGATTATTATAATAATATTTATAATAATGACACCATACTCTTTGAACAGTCGTTAGTGTTATAGAGCTGCCAGTACAACAACAAGTGCTAATGTGCTATACAACAGAGAACTTCTCCACTGCTACGGTCCGGTCACCTACGCGTATAAGTAATTAGGTGTATACCTACTTGACGCGCATAAAAGTAGGTGATTTGTTTTTTACCCCATAAAGAGAAGCCAAAAGAAAGGTTTTGTTTAAGTTACAAAAAGTGTACATAAAATAACATTGTTATATACATTAAACATTTCCCTTTCAGCTATGGCAAATTTTTGTTTTCTATATTGCTTAGTGCGACTTCTCTCGACCGGTCCACTGTGCATGTGCAGCTTCCGAGCGGTCGCATAGTTGACACCTCACTACCGAGGGTAGGCCCTATGGCAGGGTACAATAGTAGTTGTCAAATGAGAGTGATGAATCTGATCCATAATTAATTACTTAACTAATATAATCTGCGGTGGCCGGCGACGTGGACGGCCCGCGTCCAGCAGCGCCCGCGCCGCGCCTTGCCGTGCCCATTAACACAAGTTGGAACAAATCCTGTCCGTGTGTTATGTTTTGTTCAAAACACAAGGGCTATATTTTATAAAATATACAACAGTTTAAATGATAATTTATACTCCATTGTTATTCATTGATGTTATTATATGTATATTTTGCCATTGTTTCAAATCAGAGCATATTTCATGCAATTTAATGTTTCAAGCCGCGTTCCACCGAGCGCGATGGATGCCACAATGCTTCAGATTGACATGCGCTATATTTTAGAGCAGTGAACGAAAGACAAATAATAACAATATCACCCACGCCTGTAGCGAATTGCAACGTTACCATATTATGTAAAGAAATGCGAACGAGCACTCCTAAATGTATATTTAGCAGCCGATGCATAACCGATAGTTTGTATAAATAATTCAATGTACAGTTTATAACGTTACTTTAGAATTCATTTAAGTATATGAAGACATTATTGAAATTTATGGCGTCAATTTGAATTTTATATAGCTCGTATAACACATGCAATTGATGCATTGACGTTCATCCTGCGATGTTTAACATTTCAAATATTGTGTGAAGGAAAATGAGATCCGGATTTATTAATAGTGATTCAGGGTCTCGGAAGTAAGAAAGATTCGTCTACAAATGCTATACCTATTTTGGCGGAATGCGGATCGCTAACGCTAGCTACGAGTAGCAGTATCGTGTCGTGGACGCACGCCGCGCGTCGCCGCGGCTCGTATTGTTTCGCCCGCCTGTGATCCGTGCATTGTAAACGCACACAAATCGCGCACGCACACATCGACGGCTGCGATTGTTTATACTGAGGACAGAGGTCGCGTGTCGTGAGTATCAGAAACGGCTAAATAATAAGGAAGAGTCATGGAAGCATACGGTAGACGAAAGTAACAGACTACAAATTAACACGTCTTCGCTTTCGAAAAATTGTCGTCACACCTGCAAAATAATTGAATTTGTGAAATCCTAAATAGGGTGAAGGGTTCAGGAAGGGTGAAATCAACCGACCAGTAACTGCAGGCTATTAACTACCATGAGTGACAACGATCAGCGCCGCCCGTCGCAACGCAACGACACTTTATAACGTAAACACATGTTTTACTAACTTGTATGTCACACTAGTTAGATTGCGCCATGTACGTAGATAAGATACTATTTAATTATACTATTTAATTATTAGCTTTACGCATAGGTAACACCTACAATATTCGTGTCTTCATATAATTTTTAAGTGTTACAGGTCAATGCCAAATGCGATGACAGCTAAACCATGGGATTGCAGAATGAAATTATGTAATTAAAATAGCCGTATCTTTTTGGTCTTATGTTAGAAAAAAAGGTATTTGCAAGAATAATTTGAAGCTAGTTATAGCGTTAGATTATTCAAAGCAATAAAGTAAAACGTTGTTCCTTTTGTGATGTTCTTATCAATCACACTTAGTTTAATTAAAATGATCAACTTTTCCTTTGGATGACACCCTAACATTTCAAAATAATACGGCTTAATTAGTTTGACAATAAAGTTATTATTTTCTTATGCATTATTAAGTAGACACACCTAATTACTTTTCTTTAAATACCATTTGACATAGGTACGAGACATTTCAATTGTTACCTACTAAATATAAGCAAGTAAAAGTAAAAGAATTATAATTAGTGGTTTCGAGGACACAGGTGTCCGCAGTTCCCCGATAATTAAAAAAAAAAGCAAACGCGTTTTTTGTTATATCAAAAGACAAAGTGGAGTCTTAAGAACCTACCGAAACATAAAATCCGAACACCTTTCACAGGAAGCCGCCGCAAACAGTAAAACAAAAACAATGAACGAACTCCGTTATACAAAAATGAATAGTTACCGAGCAACCGGAGCATGCGTATGCGTATTAGCCGCGTAAAACGAAACGAAACATATTGGATTACAACAAACGATAAATAAAGGCTCGAAAATAATGTTTTATATGTAAATAGGGGGTATTGTTATAGTAACGAGACTTGCTAAATCACAATATGAAGTTGATTTATATCTCTCCGCTCGGCTTGCTGCCTTCATGGGAGGGCCATAAAAACCCTACCGAAACGAAATACACACCTACACCTACCTCGAAAAATCTATAAGCACTCCAGTTCCTTTGTACGTCGGTTAATTGGGCATTTCACAATGCCACAAAGCAAACCATTTTCTGCACTTCCATCGCAGAATGAAACTCGAAGTATTTCTGCGACTGAACGAAAAAAAAATTCAATTTTATTTCTTGAATATCATCATGTGCTTTTTTATTTGTACAGTCGAGTTTATAAACTTGTGAGCCAAAATTTGATCAAAAATATTTGAACACGCTTCTACGGCAACATTAACAATACGTTAACAATAGTTAACGGCGTAGAAGCGTGTTCAGATATTTTTGATCAAATTTTTGCTCACACACAACTTTATGAACTATATCACTTTGATGTCTGTTTGTTTTTCCGTCTGTAATGACATTTTCTCAGTAACATGTAAAGGTATCAAGCTGATTAATAAGCATCAAATACTCTGTTCTGCTACCCCTTGAAGCAGTGAGAAAATCAAACTTCTAGGTCAACGCAATCAAAAGATACAGACATTAAAAAAGGGGTTTCCATACAAAGTGCCGCTAACCATAAAATCTACAAGGTACTTCCAGTTGTCCTAGAAACTTGTGGAATGAAGGTAGCTCTTATAGTACAAAAATATTAAAAGAGTAAAAATTTTATTCTTTTATGTCTATCTATCTATGTCATGTCATTTTGCTTATGAGAGAGGTGCTTTGCTAACACTGTATATTCATAGATAGGTACCTAAACAATTGCACGAAATCCTTGTTACGCGAGTCCGCCTCGCACTTGGCCGGTTTTCATTTTTATCTAAGTATATACTTCATACTAATATTATAAAGAGGAAAGCTTTGGATTTTTGGATGTTTGTTACGAATTAATTTAAAAACTAGTGGACCGATTTTAAAAATTCTTTCACTATTAGAATGCTAAATTATTCCAAAGTGCGATAGCCTATTTTTTTATCTGGCTAGCGCGGTTTGCTCATCCGCTACAGACGCGTAAAGGTAAGGAAACGAAATCAATAGAAAATACGGGATTTTGGAATACCTACGGAATACGGAATTCAACAGGTGAAGATTACATGGGATTAAAGCGAAATAAATAAAGATATTTTACAAGTACACATGATAAATTAAATTTAGTGAGATGAAGAATACATATTTAAATTTTAATATCATTATTATTTATAAATATGTTCAATAAGTTATATATAGTTATGTCATTAGAGGCTAAAAGGACAGAGATGGACGTAGATAATGGGACTTTGTAGGATATAAGCTATGCATAAAGGAAGGAGTTGTCATGGAGAGGACATGAGAGAAATATATGATTAGTGTCTACAATGCCCAAGCCACACTCACAAACATCAGACTCGACCAGTTTAAGTTTAGCAAGGTTGGCGGCCATAGCCTATATTAATTAACGGAAAAAAATTGGGTTCCTTACAAAAAACTACAATAATGTAACTCAAAGTGTACAAAAGTTGCCATAAAACATCTTTCATCGCATGCGCTGTAGAAACTATTGATTATAGAACAAAAAAAATGTTTTACGATATTAAAGAATACATCAAAATCTTCAAAAAACTTTGCGATACCATATGTCCAACTATTGTTATGTCACTATAACTACTTTTTTACATTTTAAAAGTTGACAGAAATGACGACTAAAAACAAACCATGTTATCCATATAATGACTTAAACTTTCGTGATTTTCACTCATAGACAAAATACCACGTACAGGACTTATCACGCTAACACACACGAGTACCTCGTAGTACGGTCGACGTTTCGGCAACATTACAGTGGCCGTGCATGGGTACGAGTAGACTGAAGTGTGGGGTGTCAAGTCATCCATACCTTTGTATTAATCCTTATCCAAATAAATAATTTTATATTCAAGACGGTTTCAATACATGTAGATTACTTTTTGAATTATTCAAATCGGTCATTCCATTCAAAAGATATTACGAAATTAAAAATATCAATCTAACCAAAAATGCATTTACTCTACGTTGACGCGCCTCGGCTTCGTGCGTGACGGGTGTAGTTTTTGGGAAATTGAGCTGAAAAATGTGTGTCAAGTGCCCTTGATTAGAGAGCTTTTTAGAGTTCTGTGCCCAAAGGTCTTAGTATAACCCTTTGGGTATGGAACCCTAAAAAGGCCTTGTGAACATGTGTCGCAGTGCGTGCGGTATATGAGTCAGCTTTGATATAATTATCGCTCATATTTATTTACTGAAAATGAATATTGGCAATGGTTAGGTTATAACGTTTATAATATCCGATTGAATGTGATACTGATATGACAGTTAGCATCTTTTGACAACTATAGATCGTTTTTTAGGGTTCCATAGCCAAATGGCAAAAACGGAACCCTTATAGTTTCGCCATGTCTGTCTGTCTGTCCGCCCGTCCGCGGCTTTGCTCAGAGGCTATCAATGCTAGAAAGCTGTAATTTTGCACGGATACATATATAAACTATACCGATAAAATGGTACAATAAAAAATAAAACAATTTTTTTTAGGGTACCTCCCATAGACGTAAAGTGGGGGTGTTTTTTTTTCTCATCCAACCCTATAGTGTGAGGTATTGTTGGATAGGTCTTTTAAAAGCCTATGCTAAGCCAATTTTTCGATTAAGCGATTTGTTTGCGAAATACTCAACTTTGTGCAAATTTTCATTAAAATCTAAATCGGTGGGTGAAAAAATTTGAAAAATTCAGGATGGTAGTAAGTAGATCAAACTTTCAAGGAAAACTATAGCGGTTAAGTTTGCTTCAGAATTATTAGTAGTTTAAATAATAAATAATAAAAATAATTATCACGGGACAATTCACACCCATTGACCTAGTCCCAAAGTAAGCTTAGCAAAGCTTGTGTTATGGGTACTAAGCAACGGATAAATATAATTATATAGATATAGATACATACTTAAATACATATTAAACACCCGAGACCCGAGAACAAACATTCGTATTTTTCATAGAAATATCTGCCCCGACACGGGAATCGAAACCGGGACCTCAAGCTTCGTAGTCAGGTTCTCTAACCACTAGACCATCTGGTCGTCTAAAAAGTCTAAGTTTAAGAGTAAATAGCAGCCTAAGATATAAAATATACTTAAACTATGGAAGATTCTGTATAAAATACGAAATTCTTAGAAAAATATTACTTAATTTTTTCGTAATGGCTACGGAACCCTATTTTGGGCGTGTCCGACACGCTCTTGGCCGGTTTTATAAATATACTGTAGGAACTTGGCCCTTCACTTGGTTACAACCGCCATAATGTAATTTAAATTCAACTGAGCCATTATAAGTCAAGATATTCAAATAATTTAAGTATCTTGAAATTATATATATTTTAAGAAAAGAAGATAAAAAAGAGTAGTAATAAAAAGTGAACAATGCCAATTGGGCTTCAGAATTGGCTCATTTGTCTATTAACATTAATAATATCTAAACCGTTAACCAAGCAAATGGCCCTGCATGAACTTTAATGCACTACGGAAGTAAGTGGGCGCCAACGCCGCCAACGCAGCAGTAAAAATCAAGTCTAGTTTTTGCAGATGGTAGGGACCTTGTGCAAGGTGCGCCCGGATTGCTACCACCATCTTGCTCATTTGCACTGTTGTGTTTCGGTGTGGAGAGTAAGACAGCCGGTAAAATTACTGGCATTTGAAGTATCCCATCATAGGCCTCTAGGTTGGCAACGCATCTGCAATCCCCCTGGTGTTGCAGGTGTCTATGGGCGGTGGTGATCTCTTACCATCAGGAGACCCACTAGCTCGTTTTCCATCCAGTTGAATAAAAAAATAAACTAGAAGAAACTTCGTGTATAAGTTGCCGTCCCGCTAACGCTTATGTCATTTAATACGCGAGTGAAAGAGACGGTGCGAGACGAACTTCGATTTGCGAGTTTCGTAGTAGCTGCCCCTCTGAATCGCGTCTTCTGAATCCTGAACGTGAATCTGGAACTTTTTCGCTGTAAATATCATTATGATTGTGACATTCTATCCATCTGCCAAATAGATTATCGGGAAATTAGTTTTTAAAAGGTTCCGCCCTGGTAAGCAATTCAGGTTCCTGGACTCTACATAGACACTACTACTGTACTCTACATAGATATGTAGGTACAGTAAGTTTGATGACACCTCGGAGCTTGTAACATCGTCTGTGCCAGAAAACAATAGCAACCGCCCCATAGGAGGAGGTAGCTAGAGCTAATCGCATTAGCGAACTAATCACGCGCCGCGCGCCGAGGAAATTCACTAATATCCTGCCTCAGCTGGCGGCTGAACGTGAAAAACCTGGTTGCGCTCCGTGCATGCGGCCCCACGGACCACGGTCTATGCCTTAACTCAAGCCCACACACTAAACAAACACTACTGCATGACTAAGCTTCCTGGCGGCAAAAAACATAATGCTCTGGGTTCGGGTCAGTTAAGGCCATTTTATACATGATAGGTATACCTGTGAGTGACCATCTTAAACTGTAGCCTCATGCAACACCTAAAAAACCTTGTGGTACAACCAACCCACCCAACCATGTAGCATTGCGATTGTCATTTTTCAGCCAGCACGTCTGTAACAGTTTTTCGCTCACATAAGTGTGTCGTTCACTCCAAAATGTTGCCCTCAGTTGCAACAGAATGATATTTTTAATAGGTATGGCAGTAAAAAAAATAAAATGTGTCGTAGCGAAATTATTTTTATTTTACTAAAGCAGGTATTAATGAAATTGACAGCGCAAAGAAACTTGGGCATAAAATATCAACTAATCGAGTTAGCAGCCGGCACTCAGTCGGAAAAACGGTCGGGAAATAATCGGGAGACAAATCGATGCGGAAATTGCGCCATTGGACGCTATGGTAAACGGCACGGTGGAGTATCGGTGCAGGCGGAGATGAGCCAGATAAATTAAGCAGACTTGTA
This sequence comes from Choristoneura fumiferana, assembly GCF_025370935.1. Taxonomy (NCBI): domain Eukaryota; kingdom Metazoa; phylum Arthropoda; class Insecta; order Lepidoptera; family Tortricidae; genus Choristoneura; species Choristoneura fumiferana. The sequence goes on along the minus strand of NC_133472.1, from coordinate 26,335,207 downwards.
AAATGCGAACAAGAATGCCACTTTTTATTGGCTAATACATATATATACTACTTTTACTTTTGAACTGTGTGATGGTGTGGAGTGCCACTTTTCTTACAATGCGACGTCCCTGCTAAATGTCAAAAATCGTATCTCCCTTGTACCCACCTACGTAAAAAAATTATGGAGATAGTGATGAATGTCCTTTTATTGCTGTTTACGATAAGATCGCAAGCGTTAGATCCACTGCTCGTCCCGGCAAGACGAGAGCGCAAACCCCACTACCATCAGAACAATAAGTTATTTGTATGTATTTTCAATCCTAATATTTACCTAGGTCATTTTGACACTAATTCAGTCACTATTACAACCAGAAAATCGTCCTGGAAAATTATCATAAATGTTGTAAAAAAATATATAAATATCGTTTTATATTTTGTCATTGAGAAAAATACCAAATAGTTGAAGAAGAGACACCCAAAAAAGTTGTCAATCGAATCACGTCAGATTAAATGACAATAATATATTAATGATGCATAAAGTATCTATGTTGCTCAACGACGGCAAAACGAAAAGGGTTGTTAACTTCAACTATCTAACACTAGTTATTCTATGCCACAATAAAATACCAAAGAGTTCAAATATATCACGACAACCAAAGGCGACACGAGCTTGGGTATTACTGAGTATCCACACAGAACTGTTACCTTCCTCAAAAGATCAATGCACCCTTAAAATAAATTCTAGCGCTGGGAAACTCCCGCCGAAGGTAACATTGAACGAGGTGAACGCAAGTAATTCCAATAGTAGGTAACAAAACATTACCTTCCTCGTTTGTTCGCGGCCGAAAGGGGCGCTCGGGGGGCAACTGTGGGTTTGGGGAAGGGGGATAGACCCGGCTATCGCACACTTGATGCTATCATAATGATTATTAACATGTGAAGCTCCGTGCCAGGCACCAAGGTTCACTACGCCCTAGATGTTTGACATCCCTCAGTTATTTTAATACAGGCAATTAAAGGTTCCCGTTGGATACAAAGTTCGCTCAGCAAAGTTTTCGATTAGCAGTCTGCGGTTGTCTTTAAGTGGATTTCAAATTGCCTGCTGGATTCGTGGCAGAACTCAAATTTACCTATAAACTGTTTAGTTCAGGATAGGCGCGAAGAGTCGCTGGCGTCGGAAAAATTTTAAGCTTTTGCTTCGACTTTTGACACTTTATTTTGTAAGGTTGAAATAAAAAAAAAGCAAATTCTTATTTTACGAACTTCTAGGACGGTCAATATTAAGTACCTACCTACGTACATTTATACCTACACAGGCAAGCACAAGTAAATTCATGTTATCGCATATCGCAATCTTCAAATGAAGGTAGATAATTCTCCATTCAATGCATCAGGCAGTTGATGATTGATTGTTGACCATCAGACAGTAAGTAATTATAAAACCATGCTACCCGTACCATTATTTTTAAGAGTTGGGTTTCATGGGATCAAATGGTATAGGGCTTGAAATACAGTAGGGTCAATTGAGATATTCTTTCGGTGTGATAATATGGCACGTACTCGTACTTACTGTATACCTACTACGGCGGTTCATACATATATTTATGCACAACTAATTATATATTGCTGAACAATAACATAAATTGCTTGAATTAAGAAGTATGTAGGTAACTAAGTCTTGGTAGCTAAGGTCGTTTGATCTTTAACCTCTAAAGCAGAGGGATCGTGGGTTCGAGCCCGGTTTACTCCTTTGAGTTTTTCGGAACTTATGAGGGAAATTATATTTAAAAAATTATAATGAGCTTAACGGTGAAGGAACACATCATGTGAAGTTCCCAATAAGCCATGGACCCGCGTGGAAACTACGAATCAATCTTACTAATTCAGAGAGGAGGTGTGTGCCCTGCAGTGGAACTCACTGAGGAGAGATAATCATAGGCGAAAAATATTGATGCAGACTATATTTCAAAAGTATACAACCGCCTCATTATTGATTAAATAATTATTTTTAAAACTTCGTCTACACACTACGCTACACTACCAAACTTCGTATGCAGTGGTTTGCTATCAAGCATATTAACTTCATTAAAAATGGTGGGAAAGTAAAAATAAAATGGCCGTTCTGACAAGGAAAACTTTTGATTGTTGTTGATGGGCCGTTTCTTGTGAAGAAATTGACGATTTGAAACAAACAAACAAATATACGAACAACGTGAAGTTAAATACATAAAAGCATGCAATAAAGTAGGTTGTTCACAAAATTTAATTTTTTCAGAATATTAAAATTAAATTGAGACACAATATTTGAAAACGATACTATCCCTTCACTTGGGTAATTTGCACCCATATTATTTTTGATGATAATCAGACTGCATAAAACGCGTGCTCTCTTTCTCCAATTGCAGTGGCTGTAGAAACAGTTATAATAAGGGATGATTTTACAAAAAGTGGTGAGCTTCGCAAGACTGATGTCGAAGTAGAGCGAACATCAGCGGGAAATCTTTGGTAAGTGCGCCAGGCTATCCATTAACGCGCCACCGCAAGCTATTACAAGTTTTGAGCTTTTGGGTCCTCGCTCTCTCGTGCCTTTATTACATCAACCCTTGTAAGACAAACTAGCGTAGCTGCTGACCTTGTTTTATATTTCGACAATCGACTACTTCAGACAGCCTAGTGGCATGTACAAACATGACAATGATGAAGTTTTATTTTTAACTACCTATGTGAGTATGTCTCGTATGTACGAGTACATACAGAACATTATATCCATTAGATATATTGAGTCAACCAAGTATTTAAATATGAACATCTAATTTACAAACCGTTCGGACATGTTCCAACATTTTTGTAAATTTTTTAAGTGTTCAGAGGTGATTTGTTTCAGAGTCCGATCACTTACTTATTGGTTACTTTAGGTGTGGGTAAGCAGGCTGGTACGGTGAAGGGCATAAATATATCTACGTTACCAAGACGTCAAAAATATCTATACACCTTTATGCCACTAAACATTAGGTCGATGGATACATATTTTGACGTATATTTGCATTCGACTGTACAATCCAAAAGTCCGAAGAATGGAGCTAAGTTTTGGGAGGTTACCATAGAATAAGATACTTAATTGATTGACTGGTTGTACCAACATTGTAATTGGTTGCCACTGATACTAATGATCAAATTCGACAAATCTGCAACAGAATCACTCATTCCTAATTCGGTCCCGCATCACCGTGTAGGTTACATATACATACAGTTTGCACACATCACACTAATTCGAATTAAACCTTGTAGTAGTATTTGTATTTACAACAAGTGTTTAATTTTTAGCACTTTCGGGGCTCGATACGTACGAAAGCGGGTATGTCATTGATTGTTGTGTCGCTACTGACGTTAATATTCATATAGAAAATATTAGGCGTGGGGGCGGTGGTGTAGGTGCTGGGGGTGTGGGGGGGCGGCGGTGGCGATTGTGCCCCTCGCGCCGCGCCAGCCAGCATCCACTCTAACACGCTCTGCGCGCCTTTAATGAACTTTATGTCACTGTTCCCCAATACGAGTACACTTCTTTGCCGCTATCGTATCGTATGTTAGTTTGAACAAAGCCTAGTGTGAAGTCGCTCGGAAGGGGTAAACGCGAGCCGGCACTTTTGCCTTTTCTTATTGTTCGGGCGACGCTTTTTGCAGAGTCAAATGGGTCGCTGAAAAAAATGTTTGACGCGCGCACGCCGCCGTTACGTGTTACCAGAAGCAAAACTAGTACGAACTTCGTACTACGAAGCGCGTGCAACATTGTTGTATAAACTGATATAATGCGGTACAAAGCACTCCAATATCCCACTAATATTAAAAATGCGAAAGTTAAGTTTATTTGTTTGTATGAGGTATCATCACGTCTAAACCGCTGAACCGATTTAGCTGAAATTTGGTATAATAAGTCGTTTAGAGTCCCGGGGAAGGACTTAGGTAGTTTTTTAACCCCCGACGCAAAAAGAGAGGTTTTATAAGTTTGACCGCTATGTGTGTCTGTGTGTCTATCTGTGGCACCGTAGCTCTTAAATTAGGTTAGGTTATATCCCGAGAAATTACACAGTTCCCGCGGTATAGCGATAAACGAATTAAACGCGGACGGAGTCGCGGACAACAGGCTAGTTATATATAAATATATATTTTTTAAACGCACCTTGTCTAAAACTGATTATAGAATTACTTTGCATCTCCATGATAATCAGAGTTTAATAAGACTAGATGTACTACTTTTTTTCAACAGCAGCCAATTACTATTACTTACTTATTAGTGGGAGTAGGAATACGAACATCATTATTTACACAGTAGCGCAGTATTTAACAGTATAGTTCTTTTTAGGCAGAGTCGATATACTTAGTTGGTACCTACCTACTTACATACCTATGTCAATAATTTATGAGCTTAGTAGAATATGCAACACGATGAAATTAGCAAAACAATAAGCACTTTTGAACGAGCGATTGGTTGAGCAGAAAATGAAACGCTTTCGATTAAAATGGATTATATACTCAGAAGTATGTACCTACCTATACATATGTATGCATCTTCACTATTTTAACCGTATCCATCATCAAATAAAATCTCGAATTACCTAATGATGTAATTAATAATTAACTTTCATATAGATACTGGTAAGAGCCGAAGCGTTATAAGGACCCTAAAGTGTTAGAACAATGTCGCTACACTTTGTATCCCAGAAGGGGATGGGAGGGACACCCAATTTTTTCTGCAAACTTCTCAATCGTAAATAATCCACTAAAGACAAAAATATGCATGGGCATACTGATCTGAATGAAAATATCACGAATAAAAATTAAAAGTACCTAGTAGTTTTTTTTACATTTTAATAGTCAGGCATCGGCGGCCACACAGTACCTAAGCGATTTACGAGTAACTACAAGCAGCAGTATTACGCCACTTAACATTAGCACAATTTCACAGATAATTTGTTACAGAAACATTTTTCTTAAATCACAGTTTCTAACAGAAACATTTTGTCTTGAGCGAAATTTTCAGTCAAGGACATATATATGTATAGGAAAGGTAAGGTACCTTTACTATGACGACTAAAGTCCATCGTATCAGTAATAGATTATAATTTATAAAAGTGTGTCCAATACGTATTACCTAGCTAGACCGGTAGCTACACGGCTTAGGGGTTCTTACTTACTTTCTATACCTGCTATCTGATAGCCTCAGTAGTTGATTTTCTTGTAGTGATCTACAATAATTATGCCGGACCAATCCAGACATACACACAAACGAGTAGTATGATTAACATAGGGCGTGGAGGAATTTATACAGAAAAAATATTTTCATCTCTGAATATCAAACAATGACTTAGCATAGGTACTTAAGAGTAGTAGAGTACGGTTTGGCATGCACTGTCGATGGGAGGGGAGCGGAACTAGGGGGAGAGGGGGAACCGCAGTTAGATCGATTCCTATCTCTGGTAATTAGAATTCGCGTTACGTATGCAACTTGTTAAACGAAAACGGGGGCATAATAATATAGAAAAACTTGCCAAGTGCGAGTGGGACTCGCGCATCGAAGGTTCTTTACAAATTTGTAGATATCTTATCTATGAGTATCAAGTGTTAGCAGAGCCCTGCTCCTAAGCAAAATGTACGCAGTGAGGTGTAGTTTCAGATTGGTTACTTATGTAGATAAACAAACATAAAAAAATAGATTTCAGACTTTTCAGAACTGAATGTATCAATTTATAGGTCAAAAAACCTTTTTCTCCAATATGCTCGGAAATGTCCGCCTATCTGTCGTAAACATATCCACAAAGTTCTTCCCTGTAGACTGCCACAAATAAAAAAAAATCACTTTCCAGCCACTCTGAGCGGCCGGGAAATTGTATAAAATTCCATTACGGTAAAAATGGAACCCTTATAGTTTCGCTCACGGACTATCAATGCTAGAAAGCTGTAATTTTGCACGAATATGTATGTAAACTATGCCGACAAAATGGTACAATACAAATTTAAAAAAAAATTACTTTACCTCCCATAGACTTAAAGTGGGGGTGTTTTTTTTCTCATCCAACCTTATAGTGTAGGGTATCGTTGGATAGCTTTTAAAATCATAACGGGGTTGCTAAAACGATTTTTCGATGCAGTGATTTGTTTGCAAAATATTCAACTTTAAAGTGCAAATTTTCATTAAAATCGAGCGACCCCCCCCCCTCTAAAATCTAAACCGGTGGGTGGAAAATTTTGAAAAAAATCAGCATGCTAGTAAATATATCAAACTTTCAAGGAAAACTATAACGGCTAAGTTTGCTTGAGAATTATTAGTAGTTTAAGACTAAATAGCAGCCTAAGGTATAAAATATACCTAAACTTGAAAGATTCCGTATAAAATACGAAATTCTTAGAAAAAAATTACTTAATTTTTTCGTAATGGCTACGGAACCCTATTTTGACATGCTCTTGGCCGGTTTTTTAAATTCACGTTTTGACTACGATAAGTAAATCTAAACAGCCTGACGATCAAACGCCTTCTACCCTTTTTCTCTTTAACTCCTACTCTAAGATTTAATTTAGGAAGAAACAACGTCTTTAAAAATTTCTCGATCAGTGTCACTGTTTTTTTAAATATTTTGAGTTCAAGCACAATTTAAGAAACCGAAAAAATAACAACAAAAAATAATAGCTGAATTAACTAAAAAGCGTTCAGTAGCACATTAAACCCTAATTTAGTGCTACAAAGCTTTATTTTCATTTAACTTTTTATTTTTTATTGATAGAATACATGTTTTACCCGACTGCCCGAAGGAGGTTTTTGTTTTAAGTTATAACATTATTTCTAATGAAATTGCATTACAAGTCGTGTCGTGTACCTACTTATAAAAAAGTATCGCGGGAAAGTATAAGGGCAAAAATTTAACAATTAACAAACAAATTATTATTGAGTAAAACTAGTAATTTCAGAATTATTGTGAGAAGAATTTGAAGAAATGAAACCTATATCATTCTCGTATTTTTATTCATATTTACTTGACATATTGTATTATTATTAGCGACCCCCTCAAAAATTTCAGGCTGCGACCGCGCCTGTGACAGATGGACGGACGGGCAACAAAGTGATTGTATAAAAGTTCTGTTTTTGCCGACTGAGGCACAAGAATCATAAAAAGTACCGAAGTAAACACGACAGTGTATTCAGTATATATAACCTTCAAGAAAAGGTGAAAAGTCGGTTAAACATTTTAAAGAAAATGGGAAAAAACTTGAAGGGTTTACAATTACTTCCGTATCCATAAAATGCACCTATAGCAAAATATACGATTTATCTGTGTCTTACAAAGTTAAAGCGACAGATAAAGACAAACAAGCATTTGTGGTAATTTTCTCACTTCGCGTTTGAGTATGTTTCGAATTTCTAAACTTATTTACGTACCGACTTATATTAATCTGAATCCTGATCCTAAATGGAATCCTAATATTTGTCATTGCTTAATTTTTTTTAATGTATTTTATCGATTATATAATTATGAAGGAAGCGTGACGTTTGGGGATTAAAATCGAAATAAAAATATAACTAAATATAATGCGATGGTAGATAATGGATCTGATTGTCAGTTTGTATTTTGACGGGTACACTACATAAACACGAAAAACGAAACTCCGAAAGTCAGAATCACGAACTTCAAAATACCGATTTTTATAATTCCGAATGTTTTAAAACTCGTAATATGACTATTACAATTCTTCATAACTCCGATTTTTAATAATCCAAAAATTAAAAATAGGTACCTAATGTTTAAAATTACGATTTTCAAAATTCCGCATATCATTACACCGATCAATAATAAATACCAACTTATTAACTTAAGCTATGTAGTTTAGATTGGCCTAAAACAGTATTTACTGTTATTGATTTTCAGCAATGTGACACAAGGTCGACGGAGCTCCGCGCTCCGCTTCGCGGAGCTCCTATTTCGCGCAGTTATGGCGCTTCGCGCCTTGTCACAATTCTAACCTAACCTAATCTAAGTATGCAGGTCAATTTATCTAAATTGATTGATATTAATTCGAGATTCGAAATCAAGATTCCGATTATTAAAACCACGAAGTTTATTTTGCCGAATGACATATTTCCGAATTAGCGATGTCATTTCGGAAAATTGACAATCGGAATACTGTATTTCGGGCCAATAACATTTCGTGCATTTTTATTCGCAATTTTAAAAATTGAATATTAAAAAAAATCGATATTTTAAAATTCGGAAAAATAAATTTCGTGTTTTTAAGTAATCGGAATTATATGTCTTAGGAATTGTAAAAATCGGAGTTTTGAAAATCGAAATTAGCAAATTCGGAATAAGATATTTCGGAGTATTTCGGTGTTCCCGTATTTTGACCTGTCCAATTCAAAATGATTACGTTTTGGACCATTAACTATCGGAGTCGGTCGCCTGCGTCGAATCCTGACCTTGACCCCGATCTATGCAACCCGATACAAGGCGTCGACTAGATATTTGCACCATAAGGTAACTTGTAGATTATCATTCATAAATCTTGCAATTGACAAGATTTCATATTTCTAAGACTACAATTTGATTCGTTCTCTGTATTCTGTTTGGAAAGAGAATGACTGACTGAGAATGAGAAGAATTCATTACATTTTTTTAAGATGTGCTTATTCTTAAAGGGCATAACTCCAAAACTACCACACAATAGATCCATTATTTTTGTCTAGTCTCTATTAAAAAAAAAGATCACGTTAATCTGACGTAAACGTTGTCAAAATTATGACGACCCCTTTTTCTGGTGAAAAAGGCAAAGGAAACATATCTATTCTGTGGTAGTGTTGGTAAATTCATAACCAATAGTGCCACAGCATTACAGCCAGCCACCATGAATAAGCAACACAATACATCGTGATTTAGTTCTTATCCCTTCACAGCCTAAGTCAAAATATGCTCAAGGGATTTGCGCAAGGAATTTAGAATTAGCTAGCTAGTACCAAATGTTGTTGGTGTTATGTATTGCTGCAAAACTATCGCTCAAATAAAACTTTCGACTAAGTACTGGAGCAAATGCGATTAAGCGGTAAGTTTTAACCGACAAAAGAAACGGAGGAGGTTCTCAAGTCGACGCGTATAAAGGTGTTAATTAAATAAATAACTGAGAAACAGAAAGTAGTTTCCTCAGAATCGAGAGTAGAATCGATTACAAATGTTTTAAATTAGGTAAGAAAATTAAAACACAAAAATTCATTTAAATACGATGCTAAATTTCTTCCCTATTCACAAAACGTATTCCACGTGATCAATTGAACATCCGTACAAAGCGCAGCCGTTTGAAAGCAGTGCAGCAGTGCGCGGGGCATAAGCTCTGCTCGGGCCCGATGATGTACCAAATCCCAAGCAAGACATTTTCCGTCAACCGTGTCTCTTTGTACGGCATGCAATCAGCCGGCGGCGGCGTACTCAGCAATTATTCAAAATACATCAGGCAATATTAGATAGGTGGGCGGCCGATGCGTTTTGCATTGCGAATCCGACGGTCTTTGTGCTAGAGGCAACCCCAGGGAGTGGCTGTGTTTATGCGGCGACGTCGCCAGCAGATTGTGGAACAGGCATTTTGCTGAATCGCCTGTACTCGTGGGGATACGCCACCGCAGCACTCCGGTCACAACGTTAATGATCGCTCACATCCACAAAGCCGCGTTATGTCCGACACTGAAGGTGTTTCTAGATGCATGACTTAGTCGCTTTCGATTTCATTCATGCTAGGCAATTAATGTCGAACGCAGAAGTTAGTTGTACGGGAGCTACTAAATGGGCAAGTATGAAAGATTTAACTAGCTAACGATACACGGTAAATACGATGTGTTATTTTGCTTGTTTTTTTATTATTATTATTTATTCGACTGGATGGCAAACGAGCAAGTGGGTCTCCTGATGGTAAAAGATCACCACCGCCCATAGACTACAGCAATTTGTATATGATTTCTGGTAGTGGGGTGGTGCGGTGACGTTTATCTTATCATAAGATCACTTAGAGTATCTAGATCACGTAGTGCTTTTGAAGCCGTGGTGGCCTAGTGGTTTGATCTTCTCTCAAACAGAGGATCGTGAGTTCAAACCCCATGCTCGGACCTCTGAAATTTTCAAAATTCATGTGCGAAATTTCATTTGATATTTACCGCGACTTTTACCTGCGAAGCAATTCAATGGCGAGTGTGCAGTTCCCAATCAGCCCTGGGCAAATGCCCAACAGTGGGACGTATATGGGCTGGGATGATAAAGTGCTCTATGGGCCATTTTGATATCTCATCCGAGAAAGAAATTGATTTCTTAGATATGAGAGAAAATTCTGATCTAATGTTTTAGTTTTTTTTTGTACTAATGATTTTTTTTTTCAGGAAGCATCGTTATCGTTTGTAGGCATGTATAGTGGCAATCTTAAATATGTTATTCTGGGAAGTTAGAACCAAAAGGAAAAACAAAAAGGACGGACATACGAAATTTTCAAATGAATAGGTACTATAGATAAACGTAAAATGATTAGTAAATATACCTACCTACATCATAATCGACATTACGTTTTACTTTTTCTAAAAGTTCTATGGCCCAGCGGTTTGAAAGTGCAGCCTCCAAGTATTGCAATCCTGCCAGATCGCACACTTCTTAGACTAAGAGTATGAATGATTATTGACGAATGCTTCATTCAACTTTAGGTTAGCGTTTGTTGCTTACATTAGTATTCCCTTTGCGCAGTTTGTAGCCGTACCACACATTATTTGTATACACTAAGCATGAAATGTTGCCAAGCAAACGTGTACTATTTGCGTGGAGGTTTAGAAAGCAGGCGCGGGGTGGCGTTGTCGGCGGCAGGTCGCCCTCGCTTTGTGCACACCCTCACCCCCATGCGTACACAGATGAGAAATACCCGCATCACCCACTTTGAGGTTTCAATATTCCATACCGAAATGCATTCAATTGCAACGTTTTTGGACAAACAGAAGATTTAGCATCGAACTGAGAAGCCAAGCTCTGCCACCGCGGCGTCTTACGATTTTTTTTTCTACAGTTCCCAGGAAGGAGACCGACAACGGAACATTAATGACGACCCGATCGATAGTCTATTACATAACGTTTCTGACACTCATGCACGACAGTTTTCGCATACAAAACTGTCATTTGATCTCCATGGCCTCTGGATTCTAACTACAGTGGTCACATCACTTTTCGTTAGTGGGACAGTCAAATGCAGAATTATTTTTAGTTGTGACAATACGAGTTACACGAATACACCAGAGTTCATTCCAAAGTCCTTTTTTCCCAGACCTAACGTTTCTACTGATTCTAGGTGTAAGGAACGCTAATATATGAAATGTACAGTTAACACGTTCGCGTACCTACCCATAAGCGACTTAATGTTGAATTTTTAACGAGTGAAACGGCTGTGGATAAGCGTGTTTGCAATAAATTTTGTATTATTAACGTTTGTATTTAAATAGAAATACGGCTTGTTTTTGCCGGAAACTGGCTCATAAAGAATGAGTTCCTCCGTTAAACAATTCATACGATAAAATGTTACACCGAACGCTTGCACTACGAGTGCTAAATTAAAGAAGTGTATTATCGTTAATAACCGGAAGACAGTTTAGACAGTGGAACAATATACCGTATTCCACAAATGCACTAAGTGAATTCTATACCCAATGCTTACTCTGTTTTGAAGCCTAAAACAAACAGTTTTTCTTTCGTCGTCATTACACGTTCTAAAATAAGAGTTACATGGAAGGAAATTGTATAATTTGATGAAATAATAACATGCGAGGCTCATTTGCGTTTCACTTCGCAAAATTCAACCGATGGTCTTAGATATCGGTCTAACGAAGTCCTCCCCTCAGCCCTCTGTTAGACATTTGATGATTATTTAATTTGATATTTAAACCATGTCATTCATACCTACATAATATATGTATGTACATACAAACTGTTGAATATTATCTACATCTCGCAGAGGTTATAACAATTGTTGACCAGAACATCGTATGCGTCCCGTAGGACTTAACACGTTTCCGGACAACGTTCTTACTTTCACCTTCACTCTAAAACGGCTGAATTTTGAATAAAATTGAGTGTATAGATAGCAATAGCGTAGAGTGACCATTTCAATACAGTCAGTACAAAAGCTTGTTTTGTTTAAACTGTGTTCTTTCTTCATAAAACTCATTCGAGACGCGTTCCTACCTAATATAATTCCATCAACCACGAAAAGTTAATATTTATATAACTATTTCGAATAGAATACCTATTTGTATTCAAAATTATTATTTTTTGATACGGAACACCAATAAAACAATGTCCGATGTAGGCAGAGAGCCACAATGTAATACAGCCATGTTTAGGTTTGATTGAACGCAGAAGAATGTGGGGACTAGCGAATATTGTAATGTGATAGAAAGAGAACACGCGGGAGGAAGCGAGAACACTACATCGCAATTACCTTGCGAGATTGTTGAATAAATTTACATTCAGTTGATTGAAATAATAATGAAATTGCTACAGCACACTCCGTAGGATCATACGTGATATTTAAATTAATAAAATCATAATACTTCACCAATCGTGTACTCGTATACATGTATGTGAACGAAGCCGGCGTTTCTATAATAATAAGTTAATTTTCTTTGCGATTCTTTTGACAAAACATGAATTTAAATGAAATCTTGATTGTCTGCGAACGTACTAGGTAGATAATCTATCTACTTACGAGGGTTCGAGGAAAAGTAAACGTAGCATGGTCGATGAAATTGTATTTAATATCGAAAATATGGAAAACGAAAATGATATGAGGCGGTTTTTTAAACACATAAAATTACAAACCTTGAAGTAATCACTCCATTCAGCAGCTATTCATTAGCTTTGATTTTTTGCGAGCCTACAAATCATGTTGTCTAGAAACAAACGATACTCAACGTCTTCACTATAACGTAGTGCCTATGTGTAAAACAAAGGAATTGAAAAAAAGTCTTTAATAACAAAAATTACAACAACTTGACTAAGAAAGTTTTTTAAATGATTTTGTTGCCATAATATTTTATAAGTAAGTATGATAAATGTTCTGCTCTATATGCATATGCATAGGTATTTTTGTAGTATTTATTTTGCGTATGTTGCAGAGGATCAATGGTTCGACGTGGTTTTTGGTACAGAGACAGTGTACGGTAATGTCCAACCGAAAAAATCTGCAATTATCTGGTCTTTGGTCACGATATGATAAAAAAAGAGGTTACTGCATTTTTTGAGTCAGTTTGTCTGCGTGGGAACTATTTATGAATATAAATTACGAGCAGGAACACCATTACTACAAGTGATAAAAGACCTCTCTGAAATAGCCGTCAGAATATGCTCAAATCCAACAGGAAGATTTACGATTTGATATGAAACAAACCGGTTCTGTGTCGTCTAAAAGGTGAACAACTTTGTAAATATCGGTTTCACAATATTGCTGGATGTGCATCGATACATTTAATAAAATATTTTACTCTACTTGAGCTTCGTCCCTGACCTCACATAAGAAGGTCAACTAACCTGACCCATCAGACGTATCAGGAACTATTCGAACGGAAAAATCGGGTGACTCGCCGACGGGAAGGCAAGACGCAGCCATCGAGGGTTGAGCCTGGGGCGGGGGCGGCAAATGAGCGGCGAGGGTTCTCCGTAAGCCGGCGCAGTGTCGCGGCGACCGTGACCTAGCTCAAGTGTTGGGCGGGTCACGCCGTCACGTGGTCGGGCGGGCGGCTTCAAGTAGACTCCGGCCGTTCACCTTGAGACGTGCGAGTCGCAAGCGGTAGCGGGCGCGGACGCGATCACGAACTTCACATACCACAAACATCTTAGATATTTCCCTATTCAATTGAAGTTTATTTGCTGAGAAGGTACCTAGTTATATTTTGAATAAAACTATGAAACTTTGCTACAATAAGTTAATTCGATATATGAAACTAATCAAAACTAAATGTTCTTCTTTGTTGCATACTTAAAATTACGAATCTACCAGAAGTAGCCGATCTCTCAGTAGTTATAATGTTTGGGCCAGCCCGATGCACACAGACCTTGACCTGTACTGCACACAACACACTAGATAGGTACGTCTATTACGTACCGTGCCTATCAGTCCGTTCTTGCGGTTAAGACAACTATTATTAACACACACAACTTTCGATATAAAAGACGATCTTAATTCGTTCTAAATATTTTTAACAAAACATGATTTATATATGTAATTTTGATAAGATACGATCGGCCCCACACTTACAGATATAATATTCGTGCCACTCGTCTCATTTAAAAAAAAAATCCGACGAAAAGTTTTGCAACCATTATTTGCATCAATGTTACGCAAAGTTCTAATTGGGCATAAATTGCCGCAATTCTTAAACAAGTTTAACTGAAGTATACATAATAATCTTGCATGATTTCGTATTGTGCATAGGACTGGAAGACGTAAGTAGGTATTTTAGAGACGGTAGGTAATGTGGCCCGCTCCCGCCAACTAAAGCATACTACGTCAAAATGTATGATGATTTTAATGGCCCTAAATTCAGTAATTTTATTTAAAGTCATGTTCTTTTAGTACTTCATGAGATCACATATAAATACTTGCATGTCACGGCGTATGGTGTTGTTACCATTAAAATAAAATTAAAATATTATAGGAAAATTTCTACGAATTGATCTATTCCCAAACGAAGTAAAACTTGTGTACTATGGGTACTAAATAGGTAGGATAAATATACGGATAAATACACAAATATTCCTATTTACTATTTAAAGCATTTGCCCCAACTTGGCTTCGAACTCCAAGACTTCTAGCTTCTAAGTTAGAGTCAACATATAACTACTAAACCACGTCTTTAGACATATTCACTAACAATGGTTACTGCGTGATGTGTAGGTGTTAGGGGTCTTTTTCATGCTTGACCCTTTAAAGCCTTAATTTGAATAAAGGTATTGAAAAAGAGTATCGGGAACGTAAAAATACGTTTTCTTGACTTTTGTTCTGTGCCGCTGTCCCTTTGCAGTCGTTTAAACGCACATGTGTGTTCGGGGCGCCTGAAGAAGTCTCAGGTCTGATAATAGTCAGCAGTAGTAAGAATCGGTGCGTGATAGCAAAAATGTATAAGTAATAGTGTTAATTTAATGTGCAGTCAAGGGCATAAATATATATACAAGGCACCCCGACTTCAGACTGGTAGGAAATTATTTTGATGGTTTTTTGTAGTCGATTAAATTTTTTGTTATAGTACGTTACCAAGACGTCAAAAATACCTATACATCTTTATGCCACTGATCATAAGGTCGATGTATACATATATTTGACGCTATGGCTGTAAAGATATTTGTGCGTTCAACTGTGCAAAAGCTTAAATCTTCCGGTCACTAATGTGTTATTAGGATCTGATGATTGGATGCGAAGGAAATCGAAGTAACTCTTCAAATATTGTAGGGGACCTATGCTAATTGCGATATATTTAGTACTAACTCGTGCATTTGCTCTAGAATATCATCATTTGGTGAAGTGGAACTGATGATGAAGACCACATTTGGAGCAACGGAGCGACTACCTACTCAATAACAAGTGCCAGCGGGAGTGGACCTACACTGCAGTCGTCTACCTCACCTACATACTATAATATATTGGGCTTCAATCACTCCTACTGGCTCGTGCTGAGGCACCCCGACTTCAGACTAGTAGGAAATTATTTTGATGATTTTTTGTGATCGATTCAATTTTTTGACATAGTTTTTTTTAAGAGATGAAATAATTATAACATGTATTTTCATCGACTGCACAATACATTATATGTACGCAATATCTTCGCCAAGTGATGTGATATTGCAATTGCAGTCGGGTATGATTGGCCAAAGGAGGGTTATGGTTTTCGAGCGCATGTATTTATTTTAATACTTTTAGAATTCCTCATAACATAAAGTTGACTTCAGTACGATTCTCTGATCATGGTAAGGCAAAAAGCTCGTAGCGCACAACATCTTATTGGTACCACACGCAACCTAGCGTATTTCTTAGTCATATCTACACGATGGACAAATAAGAACGTTGACGCAGTGCAATACTGAAATTGCACTTTTAACGCTGATTATACTAAAGAATACAGGCACTCAATAGCAGCTCGTCGGTTAAATAACAGTAGCTAGCAACAATGTTGCGTGTTAGAACTAATAAATATCTGAAATTGCGAATTAAGCCAATAGAAGTGGCGCGTTTATTTTGTAGCTAATGAGTTCAAATTATACTTACCTAATGTTTTTAATTTACCTCACTTAAAACGAGTTTTAATAATCAGTAGAATTAGTAATCGACGTGACATCTTGGACACGTAAAACGAAACATGCAAACAAAAAAAAGTTATGCTCAAATCGTGCCAGTAACGCATGCGGCGATAGAGACACATTAACAGGATAATTTAATGTATTTAACATGAGCTCGTAGTAAACAGGTAAAATCAATCCATCCCGACACCTCTCAAGTTGACTCGGAACGTTCCGCGAACATCTCAAAGCTAATTCCTTGAAGGGTTGCCGATGGTGCCGCTGACGCCTTCCCGTCAGCCGGCCCGAAAAGCACTTCCCGCACGCGTCAAGCACTCGAAGCGGCGCGTCATGGGGGCGCCACCCCACCCTACCCCCCACCCGACTTCGAAAAAAGGCGATGCACTTCGAATTGTTCTTTTTGTGTCGACGATCGATCGTTTCGGTAAAGGAGTGAGTTTTTATCTGTCCGTTCTACAGTAGGCTACTTCACACGTGGCGAGCTAATTGGGGGTTCGTTCTAGAACGTTCATTTAAAAAACAAAAGGACACCACCAAATGGTGAGATATTTTCGGCTGTCCATGATTGTAATTTGGTTTTAATTAAGGTTCCTGTAACCGGCCCCTTGGTGGCGTCTAATCAAAGATGGACAATTAACAGCAAATAAACAAATCCATGTTGCAAAAGCCAAAGGCAAAATAATTATAGGAGCTTTCCTTTTTACAAGCTTAGCTCTGAACCTATATGTGAATAAAACATAAGAGCCACTTGACTCAAAGTGTTTTCTTTTATCTTGGAATATTACATTAAGTTTTTTTAGGGTTACCCTTATAGGATTTGTGGTCTGTCCGTCCGCGTGTCTAGTCCCTTTTTCAGGAACGCGTGGAGGTATTAAACTGAAATTAATAATATCAATTACTTAAACCTGCTAACCCTTACAACAGCGAAAAAAATAAACTTCTAAAGTCAACGCAATGAAATGAACAATTATTAAAAAAGGTATTTCCATAAAAATTGCTGGGGAATCTAAAACTATAGGGTACCTTCAGTTTTCGGTGCACGAGTCCAACTCGCATTTGGCTGGTTTTTTGTTAATAAAAGGACAATAGAATAACTTACGTAGTCTGGTCATACGGAAAATGTAGCTTACCTGCAAGTGCGAAAGAAAAATAAGATTAAGAATTCTGTAAGAAAACATATTGAAATTTTTGGTTCAAATCCAGGAAAGAGCAAATCAGTTTTAGTAGGCTCTACTTTTCTGCCTAATACTGATGATAGAGCCAATGATGCTAAGCGACACATTATGTCATATACGGAAGGCAGAACCCATCCGTATTATAAATGTCACAGTAACTTTGTCTGTCTTTCCGCCTATTGGTCTGTTATCTTTTTACGCTTAAACCACTGAACCGATTTAAAATGAAACTTGGTAGGAATGAAGTATGAAGATAGTTTGAAATCACGATTAAACCATTTTTACCTAGATGGAACTACGATGTCTCTTAGTTTTGCTGGCGTCTTGGGTTTCACATCAAGACCAGACCAAGTGCTTCAGAGCTTCGAAAATATAGATTTAGAAGGTTTTTCTTTTACGTAGGTAACATACTAAACACTATCTGTGCTAAATTTCAGCTCTTTAGGTATTGTGGCATTACAGTTCACTATTGATAATACTTAATCAGTCAGTATTTGCATATCTATGCAATTTTAATCTTCTAACTTTTAAAGACATGAAGTGATCATCTTGAAATCTGAGACCTCTTTTCTTTTAAGTACAATTAGCTTATCAAATCAAATGAGCAACATTTCTGCTATTCACTATACCCTAGTGCTTGCAAGACGGAGGCATGAAAAAACGACGAAAGAGTTCGAGAAAAGATGGTAGGTATACATGCCAGTTTGCCTAGCACTTGATATGATATAGCGGGCCGGGGACACTGCCGTGCCGCCAGATTTGTGACAAGATGCATACGCTCAACAGCCGAGGTAAAGCAAGGTTTATTGGCGTGTATCCTCCTTATTTTAATCAAAATCAGATTCACTTTTTACTCCATTGTATGAAGGTTAGTTTTATTTCCATTGTTTTATAATAACAGTTATTATTCATCAATTAACTTATAATTATTGAGTAAGCTATTATTTAACAGAAAAACTTCCGATGTGCGTGTCGGGCCACGCGCAGTGTGGGGTTCCGTAATGCAGCAAATTATTCTTTATCAAATTTTAGTCGACTGTTACCTGTTAATTTGTAAAGCCCACTGATCTGTTATATTTGTTGTTCTTTCAAATTTGTTGTATACAACAATTTAGTTGCTAGATACGCTTGACTAAGAAAAATTAACACTTCCTATTGCGCGACCAAATAGCTGAAAGGAAAAATTGTCCTAGCAAACGTAAGTATACTGTTTATGTCAAATTATTTAACAATATCCCACACCATGGGATAGGAGAAGAAATAAAAACTCATCCCCACATTATCCGAATGGGTGGTAGGTACCCTAAAAATGCTATATATTTTATTACATTGAGCCACTTTGTTCGCGTGATTAATATAATTAATATGCAGCAAGAATTATTTCCAGTACAGACAGAAATTATAAGGGTACATTTCATAAGGGTATGCCAGGACTATGGAACTCTAAAAGCCCGCTACACCACGATGCATCCTTGCAATAAATCCGTCACAAATGCAACATTATAGCCAGCAACAGGTTGTTTAATTAATTACATTGTTGCAAGTTGCGACTGTTTGGCTTCTCTAATTATAATTAATGTCGGCAACAGCATTAATTCACTATAAATCAATTAAAATCAACAAAAAATTGCGCTCGTTGCGTGGCCAGACAATGCTTCTCTAGAAATATAAAATAGCATGTCTACCTATTCCGCTATGCTTATTATCCGATATAATCGCAATTTAAATTTAATGAATTCAATATAGAATAGAGACTTAATGTGATGTTGGTTTCCAGTTTATTTGTAAGACGTGAAAAGTGCTGATGCGTGGTTGCGTAAAATGTTGAACGCGCTCGTCGAGTGCGGCGAACATGGGAAACGCATGCACTAAAGTGTCTCACTTCAATGCAAAATAGTTTCTTGTTCAACTTTCTTATTTTCCAGATTGTATTAATTTCATTGCGAAGTTGTGTTTCTTCATCAATTTTATAGAATTACGGCTTTAGTTATTGGATTAATAATATCGAATGAAATAATAATGATAAGACAAATGGAATATTTAAACTTTGATACCTTAATAAGTAATGTTTACACAGCATTTTTTCTACTAAATGATGATGGATTAGGTACTTACAGTCACCAGCATAAAATTCTGACACATCAAAACCTGCATAAGTAATTATCTGAGACGGCTATTTCTGAGGCCGGTAGGACGTGTCAGATATTTATGCAGGTGACTGTACTAAAGTTAAGGAACTGACCAAGTGTGAGTTAGACGTTAACACTCAGGGTTTCCTACCAATTTAAAAACAAGCATATATATAAGAATGTATTAAATTATTTTTATTTATAAAAAAGTATTTATTATTTTGCGAAATAATGATTGGCTTTTTCCTTTAGATACTTAATATCAATATTTTGACGTCTTACTTAATATTAAAATGTAATTTCAAAACGTTGTAGCTTCTGATTTCGCGAATTTTAAATCTAATTTTTTGTACTGCTCCAAAGGGATTCCAGATGTGAGTATCCGAACTTGATACCTACACTTGTAGGAAAAATGGTTTTGACAGACAAATAGACAGTCGAACAACGAAGTGATATAAGGGTCCCTTTTATCGTTTTGAGGTACGAAACTTTATTCTTATTGTTTATTACGTATTGTGTCATTTATTATTTTTGTGAACTCTATAGTATAGCATATTTTACACAATCTCATTTAAAAGTTAAGTCCATATTAAATTGCTTACTCACCTCGGTGAAAACATCACGTAAATGAAATTTGAATAAAATGCATAATGCCGGAGACTACGACGTCAAAGTCATTGTTATGATTATTCTTACTGAAGGGTGAAACGTGCCGTATTATTCATATAAGACTTTGGTTTACGATATTAATTCAATGTAAAACTTTGAATAAAATAATAATCAAGGTCACTTCCGGGAGAAAACACAGTTCAATTTAAATTTAAGTAAGTGGGGTCAAAAATTTTAATGTACTTATAAAAACTGTTTAAAGACTAAACTCGAGATTTTAGATCAGCCAAGTTAGTAGCAATTAAGTTCAATCGAATTCATAATTTAAACTCACCTGCGCTTGCTTATATAGAGCGACGTCAAAAAGTTGATAATGTTATTTTTCACTTCTCATGCCCGTAAAGTTAGTATTTACGAGTATGATAGATCTAGGCGACATAAAATTACTTTTTATGCTCTAGTGCATCAAGTAAAATCTTCGTCTAAGACCAAGGTAATAAGGTGTCACCAGCCATAAACAAAAAGTTTCTATATATTTATTGATAATTTTTATTTTATGTAAAACTAAAAATCAATCAAATCAATAAAATAAATCAATTAAACTAAAAATTCATAATTGTATAGCAATGCATGAAAAATAGAAGGTATACCTATTTCATTTCCTCTACCGGTGGCTATATGAGCACCTCGGGTAAAATGGCTCGTTTTATGGTCTTGTTGTACAATCTACTATTTTACGTTTTACTTACAATGACTTACATACATGATCAACGGCATCGTTGTAAAATGAATACCATAATAAATAACAAAGTTTTTTAAGATCTGCCTGTTTACTGTATAAGTACTAATAATAAATAAGTTACAACTAAAACCCGAACAATATAATCATTTAGCCAAAGTAAATAGCTAATCGTTCATATTACGGGAGTGTTTTGTGGGGGCCGTCGACCTGGATTCCAAGCGAAGAAAAGATAGCAAATACAAATTATCATTTTCATGTGTTATTCATGCCTTTCCAAATACCCATGAATAACGCTACACAGGATGTTACACTGCTTCGTCATTAGCGCATTTTAAAAGAGACGAATACATAATATAAGTAAATATAATATAATTTTGTTTTAGATAGATAGAGCTAGCAATCGCCAACAGTGTGATGAAATCAGCGCAAACCATGGTCACGAAGTTAAATATGCTTTTTGAATAGATTTCCGGAATAATGTTCTAAAATTGTCTATTTCTGAACGCTTGAAATCGATACACCTACGAAGTGCATATCACGGATTAAAAGCGTTCGCGTTACAAAAGGGAAAGTGTTGTTTCAGAGGCTTGAAATGCGCGTCTCTTGTTGATATCAATATAAGCACAGATACGACATGAACTGTTATTAGTCGAAAGTTAAAAATAATATCAAATCAGTTCGCTGGCCATTCCTATCGATCCTGAAAAAATAGTGAAGTGTCTTTTAGTGTTTATTAATCTGGTTTAGAGCATGCTTTTTATGTTTGTGTTACCACCTGCGGTTGATTTGGTAATAAAGTATCGGGATCTTGTCTATCAAAGAACCAAGTACCTACTCGTATTCGTCTGGATAAGAGTTAAGAGCGGATAAGCAGCGGTTGTCAACCCACACAAATTACAAAGCCGCTTCCGTTCTCGGTGTGTTTGCCCCGGACCTCGCGCCGGTTAATTGCTGAAACAATTAAACCATTTATCAACAATACGAATTTTAAGTGTCCGATTTCGTTCGACGTACGCACCCGCACCACACCCGCACATCCCTGATTATATCACGCGGTGACGAAGTTTTTCTTTTGCGTACTTAGTACTTACTCATCTTAACAGTGTTTACTTACATGTTAATCACTTCTGTTTAAATTAATTAAACTTTGTACTAATTTAATTATAACCTTCTGAAGAAATAAATTATAGTCACATTCACATGTTAGGTTATTAGATGAAATTTTAAGTAAAAGATCGTCAAAAATATAAAAAAGTATAATAGAGTCGCATTACAATAAATAAAATATCAGCAAAAAATAAAATTGACAATAAATTAGAATTAAATTTAAAAAGGATAATATCTAACAAGAATAAGAGTAAAAAATTGAATAAAAAATTAACATTACTATTTCAATATACATAGAGATAGAGTAGTAGCTTCCTATCTATGAAAAAACATCACTGTGATTTATGTTTTGACATAACTTTTCTCTTTGCCTACATTACAGCATCATTGAAACAGTTCCAAACGTCTGAATCTGAATACGGTATTTGACTATTTTGTATATGTTTTATAAATTAAAACTACACAATGCCTGTTATCGAATAATAAAACATTTTTTAAGCTACCTTTCCAAATAACAAAGTTATAAAGGTTTGAAATTCAAGATTAGACAGAGAAAGACATACTGGCATGTGACGTCACACGCCAGTACCGCCATACTTGCTGCATAGAGAAAAGCGTTTGAGAAAGAGACAGGTATATAGATTTTTCAAAAAATCACTATATATCCAATTTTCAACCGATTTAAATTTTCTCTTCGCTAAACACTAATTGTATATTTTCATAGTAATATTAAGATATGGCAAAAGCAGGAGTTGTCAAATACCGTATTGCCAAAAGCGAAGATTTGTCAGAAAGAACGGAAAATATATGTATAATATTAGATTGGAATACCATAGACTTAATTTTTTCCGAGGCTGCCTAATCAAAAAAATAAATAAAAAACAGCCCCACGTGTTTCACACCACCGTAAACTAACAGTGATACAGGTTAGGAATAATTGGACAGGACTATTAACACTGTCGCGGTCGCCCGCCGCGACCACCGATCGACGCGATGGGTTAATTCACACGAGTTTTTAACCGCGATCGGCACCAGCGGGTTGATTGCGAATATCACCCGATCCCCGACTGATAAACGAATCGAACCATTATCCCGGCAATTTTATTTGGTTTATTCTAATGCTGGTTTTTCGCGATACCCAATGCTAATATGTGACACCTAACATAGTGGTTCCGACACATACAGTAGCAATCCTTGTATTCCTATTTTACTACCAACTATTATTTAACTTTCCTTGTTACTTACTATGTATATGTTGGTAAAATCTTGAGATTCAGATTTAATCCACTTCCGTCGTATTGATTTCTGGTATACATTATTATTGGACGAAAGTCGCACAAGATACTTACCTAATACCACATGCTTTACGTATTTACTATCAGTATCACCATAAATTCAACTAATAATATTATCAATGCGAAAGTTTGTATGTGTATATATATATATACTCAAAAAATCTGGCCCACTGCATACAAAATTAACTATTGGTGCAAACATTTGAGGGCCAGATTATTTGCCGCTCAGTATAATAATATATTGTTACTCCTTCACGCTCAAATGGCTGGCCGGATTTGGATGAAATTTGGTGTGTAGAATGTTGGACATTTGGAGTAAGAAACATAGACTAGTTTTTATTCCGATATTCCTACGGGATCGGGATAAAATCTCGAAATTTTAACCGGTTTAGGAGTTGGGTTGAGTTTAGTTTATTTTAGAGAAGAATTTGGCAAGGTTGTTTTTAATGCATAACGTCGATGAAAATCATTATGTACTTTTTGGGAGTTCCCATGGTAATTTTGTGAAAGCTCGGAACTTTAATTTAACTCCATGGTTTGCGCGTGCGAAGCCATAAGTGCGTAAACATAAGTAAGTATAGGATAAGTTATGTATGAAATGCAGTATCAGTAAAAGTTCTCTTCCTGTTTTGATGATAGTAATTATTGATAATCTTTACACAGTAGCAAGCGCTATAAGTGTTAACGTACGCTATCGACGGTAGTAGAGCTGCGGCATCTTCCCGTATAAGTAGGTATGGTAGTGTTGAGCCTGCATGCAGCGTAACGATCGTCATTTTGTTAACGTTTCGACATTTAAATGATATAATAAATTCGTATTATCACCGTAGCGTGGACAGAATTGTTTTCAGGCGCGCCGCTTGATTCATTAACCAACTGGATATTGTTAAAGCGATAAAAGTCATTCTTCAGTTCGATGTACGGGCAAGTAATGAAAATGTTGAAGAAAAATGACATATTAAATTTTGAAATTGGAACGTTATGCATTATCGAATACAAGTTGTCGGTGTACAAGGA
This sequence comes from Choristoneura fumiferana, assembly GCF_025370935.1. Lineage (NCBI taxonomy): Eukaryota > Metazoa > Arthropoda > Insecta > Lepidoptera > Tortricidae > Choristoneura > Choristoneura fumiferana. The sequence continues at coordinate 26,310,806 of NC_133472.1, read as the reverse complement.
GTCAATTTATTGTACGTCACCAATTTTTTCTTTGGAAAAATAGGTAGCAGCAATAAAAAGTACCTACCTATAAAAATATGTAAATATTTGGGATTCTCACAATAAACCCTTTCATTTGAAATGTCACACGTAACAGTACACAGTTTTTTTTGCCCCCATGTTCAAAATAAATCTTAAGTATCTCCCTACCTATATTTTTGAGTCACCGACTTGCACGTTAATATGTACATATGTGTACCAATTTTTAACTTAATCGGCTATGACAGACGAACAGACAGACACGCAAGTGATAAGGGTTAGTGGTAAAGCTTATTAGGTATACAGGTTTACTTATGCTATTTTATGCATTTACACACTGAAATGAAATCCAAACAGATATCTATGAGTAAATATCATGTTTTTTTAGGGTTCCGTAGCCAAAATGGCAAAAACGGAACCCTTGTGGGTGAAGACCAAAAAGTTGCACACCATTAAAGCTGCGTTAGCAGGTAGTTATAATTTTCATTAACTTTTTCCGAAATTTTGCACGAATATATATGTAAGCTATGCCGACAAAATGATACAATAAAAAATTCGAAAAAAAAATTGTTTAGTGTACCTCCCATAGACGTAAAGGGAGGGTTATTTTTTTTCTCATCCCACCTTGTAGAGTGAGGTATCGTTGCATAGGTATATTAAAACCATTAGGGGGTTGCAAAAACGTTTTTTCGATTTAGTGATTTGTTTGTAAAATATTCAACTTTAAAGTGCAAATTTACATTCAAATTGAGCCCCCTCCCCCCCTCTAAAATCTAAACCGGTGGGTGGAAAAGTTTGAAAAAATTCAGAATGGTAGTAAGTATATCAAAGTTACAAGTAAAACTGTTAAGTTTTCTTGAGAATTATTAGTAGTTTAAGAGTAAATAGCAGCCTAAGGTATAAAATATATGTAAACTTGGAATATTCCGTACAAAATACGAAATCCTTAGAAAAATATTACTTAATTTTTTCGTAATGGCTACAGAGCCCTATTTCGGGCCTGTCCGACACGCTCTTGGCTGGTTTTTTTTCTCATAAATAACAATGTTGATATTTAGTCAAGGATTAACCCATAAGCGAAATCACTAACAGTAGCGTTGTAAACGGTGAGCGGAAACTATTTAAACTATCAGAATTCATTGCACCACCGCACTTAACGAGGCGAGTAATAAAATGAAATCTATTCGTTGTTGTGGAAATGTATACAGCGACACATCGTGTTGATTGCTGCCGTATTTCACCGAGCAGCTCACGATGCCGCGGCCGTACTGCTAGTGTCATGGAATTCTGTCAACGGTTTGATGAGCCGTTAGTCACTACTTTAGTCAAAGCTGTGTGCAGACAATCGGTTAAATACACCTCCACAGTACAACCTTTGTAAGAACAAATAAAATAAATTTATTTATTTAAACAGAGTTCGAATTAATGTTTCTAGAACTAACTGAAACGTGTCAAATCAAAAAGAAACAGGCGTCGAAATCCAATTTCAATAATGCGCACGGCCAAAAGTGGCTTGAACTCCGCCGCTTTTAAACACCATTCGGGATCAAATATTGACCTCGACTCAACACGTTACATTTTCCGCTGAAAAACATTCACACATAAAATGAGTACAACCATTATCCGAACAAGGACCAAATAGCGAATGGTTTAGTTCACAAATTAGTTTGGCAGCGAAAAAAATTAATTGGATCACCAATCCGAGCAGCCGCCGCTCCAGTTGATGTATTAACATTATTTTATTGGGACATCGCTCGCCGATTGCTGCGATATTGTTTTTCGAATTTCCCGTAAACAATATTCGCATTCGCGTATTAAAAAGCCGGCAAGCCGTAGCATGCAACTTTTATTGATATCCGTCGCCGCTTTTAATTTTAAAAACTGAAACTATTTAGTGATCGTTGTAATAACAGATTGGCTTGACGTTGTTTTTCAATTAGACACGACATTGTTAAAGGCTGGTTGTAAGACAGGGAGTTGAAGGATGTTAGCTTATTTTTTATGATAGCTAAATAATTAGGTAGGTGTAAGAATGTATCTTCATTAAACAATATCAAATTAACAAGCCATGTTTCCTTCAGAGCATCAAGTTGCCGAGAGACTTCCCAACTAGCAAAAACCAGCCATACATCCGTCTCAAAGACTACTATTTTTTCGCTCTTACAGTGATCCTATAATATCGTATAAGCCTGTATTTAGGCACCAATTATAAGCGTATATGTATTATCAGCTTAGCAGAAACCTGGCTAAAAAAAAAGATTCAATGCAATTTAATGTAAATAATTATGCAATAGCCAGCGCCTTCTGCTGAGAATCTGCAGCAGGTAGCGGGTCTCTCATATTAGTAAAAAATGGTTAAAAGTTCAAAGAACGGAAAGACCTGTCCAGCCTTTCTGTTGAAAGTGTATGCGAGATCGCTTCTGCGGAAACAGAACAGTATTTAATTTTATGTATATATAGACCACCAAACTCGAGTATTCTCTTGTTTATAAATACTATGGAAGATGTTCCAAGGAAATCAGTAAAACGTAATAAAGCGCTGGTGGTCTGCGGGGACTTTAATATCGATATTTTATCACAATGTGTTGAAAAATACCACTTTATTTCTGTTTTAAAATCTTTTAATTTAAATTTCTTATGCAATGAACCCACCAGAGTCACAACCACTTCGACAACATGAATAGACAACATTTGCTTAACTTGTAAGTATTTAGAAAAAGCTGTTATCAGTGGAGTACGGTCGGATCACAAAGCACAAACAGTGAAGTTACCTCGGGCTAGGGGCGGTGTTAATTAAACCATAGAAATTAGGCCGTTGAACAAACAAAGACTTGACCGTCTTAAAACAAACATCGCGCAAAAAGTAAACAATTTAAAAGTAAATACTAAAAATCCAAACGAAAATTTCAAAATATTATTAAATACTGTACGATACGATAAAACGTGTAGTAAAAACGAATTAAAATAGAAAACAAACTGTCATTCAATGAATGGGCTATACCCGGAATACGTAGGAGTAGGGACGTCTTATATGATTTTTATGATAAGAAATCGTGTACCACTGATGAACATTTCCATCAGTATGTCAGGGACTATTCAAAATTATATGTAATAAAGCAAAAGCAGTTCATGTAACTAATAAAATTAAGTCCTCTAATGATAAAATTAAAACAGTTTGGAAAATTGTAAATACTAAAACCGGTCGACGTAACAACGCGGAGTCCTCTAAGTATATCATTAAAGATTAACAACGTATTTATTAGAGACGGACGCGGTTAAAGTAGCTAATGAGTTTAATACCTACTTCTCTAAAATCCCTATCGCAATGACAAAATGTCTCGCGTCTTCCTCAATGTTAGCTGAATCCCTCTTAAAACAAAATGTATCTATTCCAAACATAAGTAATTTTAAATTCACGCATTTCTCTCCCTGCGATATCATTAGGATTTTTAGATTATTGAAAGTAAAAAAAAAACGGAGGACTTGTGGGGCGTCTCGGTTAAGGTTCTACATTCCATTTTAGATGTCGGTGCTCCAACTTTAGCTTTAATTTTTAACAGCTGTATAGATGAAGGCGTTTTTCCAGATTTGATGAAATATAGTAAAATAGTTCATATTTTTCAAATCAGGTGATAAAGATAATCCCTCTGATTATCGTCCGGTGTCCATCCTATAAGTGTTTAGCAAAATATTCGAAAAAATAATGCTAACGCAAATGATCTCGCATTTGAATACCCATAAAATCATGCATCCACAGCAGTTCGGATTAACAAAAGGTAGATCTACTACAGACGCGGGTCATACTCATACTCGTAGTTTAGTTAAATTCATATTGCAAGCTTAAGAGGAATCCCATGATCCCAAAAGTGTATTCTGCGACCTTTCGAAAGCTTTTGAATGTGTGGATCATGATACTTTAATTCGTAAGTTACATTTTTATTGCATTCGTGGCCTCGCTTTAGAACTCATTAAATCTTACCTCACACAAAGAAAACAAAAGGTATGGCGATTAACGGAACGGTATCGGCGGGATCTATGGTCGAAATGGGAGTACCTCAAGGATCCATTCTTGCCCTATTCCTATATCTTATTTATGTAAATAACCTAAGTTATATGGTAAGCTAAAAGTCGGGTATAGTTATGTTTGCTGACGACACGTGAACCCAATGAAACCCTTTCCGTGATATCTGCATGATTTGCTGCCAATATAACTTGTTACTAAATCCTAAGAAAACCACTGTATTAAATTCTCGTTGATAAATTCATCTAACTCGAATTCAGTTTCTAATATAAAGTAAAAGTTGGGGCGCTGGAAGAGGAAAAACGTTCTTGTTTAACTTGTTGAAAAATCTTATTCCTGTTCCAGCGCCCCACGCTTTTACTATCAAATATTATAATTAAAAGCACATAATTTACACTTCAGACCAGACATAGAGACAACTTGAACGAGCCATAATTATTTTTTTGTTTTTACGTGCATGTATAAAAGCGTGTTTTTCTAGTGTTTTTAAACTATTAATTTATTTTATACTTTTTGCTCTTTCATAACGAAATATTTTTAACATTTATACATTTATTTTAAGTAGGCGAATGATCCCGCATCCTCTCCATCTCCGCCAGTGCGTCTGTATTGCATGGTGTTTTATCTGTCAGCTTAGAACAATGGAATTCCAATGCCGGCTTCATTATTATTAGACTTTGAAACCTAATCGTGGTCAAAGTTCATTACAAGACTTTTCTAAGAAATCCAAAACAGCTATGATACGATTTTCCATCATTAAGTTCCAGTTCATATCTTCCGGCTCCATCATCAGATCAGTTCGACAGTACCAAATTATTGTATTGTCATCAGAACTACATACAGCTGCCAATTTTCATTACGCTACGACCCTTGGAAGATGGTTAAATTAGTTACTTTAGATTCCATTACTTAGTTAGTTACATACAGGACGACCTAATAAAAGCGTGATAAAAATAAAGTTGTGTTAAATACTTGTGATGTATAGACATCATCAATAATATTGTAAATCAGTTTTAAAAAATAAACCTCGTTGAGTTTCTTGCCGGATTCTTTCAACAGAGGTTTTTCCGAACCGGTGGTAGATTTTTTTTGACATTCATAAGTGCTTGTTATAGCCTAAATTGAATAAAGGTATTTTGACTTGGCTTGACGTATTTATTTTAATATAGTTTCGTTCTAATATCAATCTAATTGAATGCTGTTCGCATTTACAGTAATCTTACCAAAACTAATTTAAGCCACTTTAGGCTAATATCGCTTTTACGGAAGTATCTGTAAGCCTGGACAAACTTATACTTATAATAGTATTATAAAATGCTCACATTAGACTGTCATTTCTTACAATGGCATTTAGCATTAAATATGAGCATTTAGCAAGTTCATTATGAAATCAAATGAGCTTGGAGAAAGGAGCTATAAGAGCAGGTTTTCTTAAGTGCGATGAGTCTTGGTAAATGTTATTATAGGAGTAACAGACTTATAATAGTATTATAAAATGCTCTTATATACATATATGAGACTATCTAATAAGACTGAATTTCTTTGAGTATGTTTAAGCTTATCAAAGACTAATATAAGACCGATGATATGGTCCAAAACAATTATAAGAGCACTATAAGCGCACCATTCTTATACTAGTAAAGTGCACATTCTGAGGCCGTTTTGCTAGTTGGGTTATTTATGACATTATTAATCTATCCGCATCGCAGGTTTCGGGATATTTCATCGAGTAGGTAGTGTAGTGACAAACACGACGAATATTTTGTGCTTCCATTTAACTTTCTTTTCTGATTCTGAGGACATTACATTTTGGTTCTAATATGAGTATAAAATATAAACTTCGAGACATTGTCTTTTTTATTTATAAATAACTATGAAACTACCGTGAGACTCACTCATATTAAATGATATTGCAACGGATAACTCACGTCTTAAACAGAGTTTAGCTTGACATGTTTCGGGCTATTTCGTAGCCCATTTTCTCAGGAGCACGCGACTCGGCGGCTGCCGCAACACGCACACTACGCGCCACCGCTCTGCTCGCGCGACTGCCCGACGAAACTAACACTGGCACACAACTACCCGCTACAACAATATGTCGAGCTAAACTCGGTTTAAGACGTGAGTTATCCGTTGCAATATCATTTAATATAAATAACTACCTACCCTTTGCTTCCGACACCGTCTGAGTAGAATTCGTTTACCAATTCATATTCATATCATATCATGCATATTTTCGGCATGACGATTATCCTATGTCTTTCCCAGGGTCTCAAGCTATCTACGTACCAAATTTCTTCTAAATCGGTTTAGTGGTTTAAACTTGAAGAGGCGGCAGACAGACAGAGTTACTTCCGCATTTATAACATTACTTAGTACGGATAACAACTACATAATTTTGCAAATCAATTGTGATATGTAAAGCTGTGGTTCCATCGTGGTTGAGCTCAAGAGACGCTTATGCTTTAGCTCCCCGTATAACTTACGACCGGTAAACGTCCGAGCACGACATCTCAATCTTGCACGACACGTCGTCGTAATTCCGTTCTATTTTTCGCGGCAGACCAATCGTTATGAAATATGACCGATATTAGGTTTGAATCAAAACAAATCAGTACGTACGAAAATATTTTTAAACGGGCTTAAATGGTTAATATAGTTCTCTAAACCTATATGCGCCAGGAGACCTATTATTAAAGGGTAGGTATCGCAAGTTTTTGGATAATTACCATGTTGTCCCTGGCCCGTACGCCATCGTCCAAGTGGTATCACAACAAGCGTTCTAATTAGGTTTTGTGACTCATTTCTTATAACTACGTGAGCTAACTTTGGGGGCGGCAGACGTGAGCTTGCCTTCGGAATCCAAAAGTTTAATGGTTACTTGTATATTTCAGAATTAAATTATTATTATTTTTCAATTTATGACGGTGGAAGCATTCTACACTTCCACTGAACGTAGATATAGTTAGTGTTTAGTTTTGTAACTAAGGGACTCTATACATCCCTGTATTATTATTATTATTATTATTTTAAAGCGCTGGTAGTTAAAAAAAAACCGGCCAAGAGCGTGTCGGATACGCCCAAAATAGGGTTCCGTAGCCATTACGAAAAAAATAAGTAATATTTACGGATTTCTTCCAAGTTTAGGTATATTTTATACCTTAGGCTGCTATTTACTCATAAACTACTAATAATTCTCAAGCAAACTTAGCCGTTATAGTTTTCCTTGAAAGTTTGATATACTTACTACCATCCTGATTTTTTTCAAATTTTTCCACCCACTGGTTTAGATTTTAGAGGACGAGGGATGCTCGATTTAATATTTTTTTTAATAATAATAATAATGATTTATTTGCCAGAATACAAAGAACATAAATACAAGATATTGGTGTATTTTAAGAAGGTACAATATTCAGTCGTACGAGAACATCATGCAAATCTTAATATTCATTTTTATAACAATGTCAATTTCACTCAATATAAATATACGATATTACTACATTACAAAGTAATCATAATAAACGGTTGTGAATTATTTAAAAAAGAAATGTACCAAATTATGATTCCAAAAAATCTTTCACGCTGTAAAACATCGCTCATGCAACCATACAGCATTTTGGACTTTTTTTACTTTAAAGTTGAATATTTCGCAAATAAAATCAATGATTCGAAAAATCGTCTTAGCAAACCCCTAATGGGTTTAAAAGACCAATCCAACGATACCCCACACTATAGGGTTGGATGAGAAAAAAAAATGTTTGGTCCCGGAACTCTAAAAATGACGTGTAAAAGTGCCCATTGCGGCCTATTGACTAAATAAATGATTTGAATTTTAATTTTATTTGAATTTTTAATTTGAATTTATGTACGGGTAAGAGTAAAAAAACCTCACTAGAGCGCCACTACTTTATCAGATAAGCGACGTCGAGCTGAGGTTCTCTATGCCTGTATCAGAACCGTAGGTCGCGTCCACAATGCCATCCGACGATCGTAATTACAGAGCCCATAAAACATTTTGTCCAGCACTCGACACCGGCCCAATGACGACTGTCAACTGGAAAAAGCAATATACAGAGAGCAATATAGTTGCAATTGTGTCGACCACGGAAAAAATCTAGCACCGCTAAAGTGAAAAGCCACAACGAATTGGAATAACGAATTTCAAATCCAATAACTCGATCCCGTTGCGGAATTCTTTTGCTATCTGCAAGCGCTGGAAAGGAAGAGCTTGCCTTTATTTTAGTATTATATTTTGGATAGCGTTCCTTAGTCTATACGGGACATGATTCAATGAAACTGATTGTTTACTATTCCTGCATAAAACTGCAACCGCTGTCTACGTAAAATGCGTGTTATTAAAACTCAGGTGACTTTTATTAGTTATTCTCTTATTAGTTTATATAAATCTACAAACTCAAATCCGCTTGCCATTAGATTATGTAGGTACGGTTAGATTAAGTACGTAATATATTATATTATTGATGTTTAGCTGTTAGTTACTTATGGTAATATAACATAATTATAGTTCTTTTGCGACGACACTTGTACTGTGTGACGAAGGCTTAGATGTTGTAAGATCGATAATCGAGAAAACCTGTATCAAAAGAATTAGGTAAACGTCCAAATAAACGGGACGCTAATGCTTAACTCATAAGATGATAGCCTGCTGTCAGTTAATGTCATAAAAGTGTCGTTAATGACATACAATTAAATAATTGGGATATTGACAAGCAATTGATCAATTAAAGGCAAATTATTTTTTTAAAAAACCTAAATACAGTTGACTATGGAGTACATTAAGATCATCATCATGTCAGCCGAAAGACATCCACTGCTGGACATAGGCCTCCCCAAGGCTCTCCACTCAGACCGGTCTTGTGTTTCCCCATCCACCGCGTGCCGCGATCTTAACCAGGTCGTCGCTTTATTGGTACATTATGATACAAGTGTGCTATATTGGTCATTATTACACACGAGGATTTATTATAAGATAAGGGAGTCAAGTGCGTAATGATCAACGCACACTAGTTGGACACGACGTTATTCAACGGAAATGCGAGCAAATAAACAAAACAAACTTATATTGTTTTAACTTATTCATAAAACAGGCTGTTACCTACACATATATACACATACAGCTTTTTATAAGTAACTGTGTTGTAAAAATAATGTCGCTGTTCGTGTTTTTGTAAGAGATTTAAATTTTGACTAAGTATACTTACCTAATAATAATAATTTGATAGTAAAAATAAAGTACGTAAAGCACCCTCATGCAGACGTCACCCGCGTCCGCGTCCATTTACGTTTATTTCGATAGCTCGTGTGGTGGTTCAGCATCAGCGGTATAGTGTATTTAGGACATGAAAACTGGAGTGTATGGTTCAGTCAGATGCTACTTTATATTTTTATTTACACAAGGTGGGCCCTGTAGCAGGAGCAAAAATTAAACCACAGCTTCCATTCTTCATCTCGAGCTAATTTAGTTCTACAACTTTTGAAAATAACTTGTATTATGATTTTTATTATAATTTAAAGTTGAATTGGACAAGCAATGTATTGCGAAATCCGTAATTTTGTTACATGACAGGCGATGTCATTTAGGCTATTGGATGCCGTACATTGAAAATACCATTTAGTTTGTTTGGAATAAACATAATGATAAAATTAAGTAATTTTTGAAAGTTGCAAAACTAAAGTAGTTCCATTTGAGTAGCAGAACCTGGATTTTAATTGTTTGCTCCTGTTACAGGGCCAGGTATATTTACTAGTTGTTGCCCACGACTTCGTCTGCAAAGAATTCGGTAATCGTACGCCCATGGAAATAACTGTTTTTTTTTCGTTCATGGCAATCGTTTCAATAGTTTCGTGAAATTGTAATAAACAAACTCACTGTCGCATTTATAACATTAGTAAAGATTTATTTAACGTTTTACTTTTAACGCTTATTCAGATACGTATCTTCTAAAAAAAAACTATTAATCAACTCCAAAAAAAAGAACTCCAAGCGAAGCTTCTTAATGTCCAAAATTCATGAACTTTTGCATGAAAAGCCGGCATTAGCTATTATTAAGTAAATTTATTAATAATCATCAAAATCCAGGACACGATCGCTACTACCTCACATCCGGCACTAACAATTCAATATTCGTCCATCGTGGTACGAATAGAAAACGACTAAGATCAATTAAACCGGCCCTGCTGTGCTGTATACGTACTTATGTACGTACACTGTGCGAAATTAAAAGCTACGGAAGTTCGTTATGGATGAGTTTTGTCGTGTGAATTGAAAGAAACTTGTTACGTCGTCGTCGATATGATTCCAATTTCAAAAGCGGATCCGACACCTTGATTGGATCCCGATGTATAGCTACAAAGTTCAATCGCTTGCTACGTGATTCTTTCCTTTTAGTTATTTTGCTGTATACAAGACTCGACTGGACCTTAATATTGAAACGAAACTGAAACGTTAAAGTTAATAATTAATCTGCGATAACTCAAGCTAAACTAATTTTGTGCTTTTAAATACTTTTTGTAGTCTACGTTTCCGTTACAAAAAGAACGCATGGAATAAACGAAAGCGTTATTCAAGAATAAATCGGGAGAAACGTTACTCAGAAACGGACTGATAAATTCATCGCGCACATTCTGCTATTGATAGAAAATACCAGAATAATAAAGAAAGTAGCACGGGAGTAGCCTTAGTAACGTGAAAGGAAAAGACGGTTATGGTAGTTTAAAAGTTAACATAAATAAGAGCCACATTTCATTATTCGGGCTCGACATTAGGGTAAAAGTCAGCAAAGCAAATGCCGCCAGTGCCGCTCTCGTCCTCGCAGGTCACTCCAAAAAATAAAGGTCACGCGACGCGACGCGACGTTCTGTCGTAGATTTAGGTTTGCCATTTTATTCGAGATTGAAAAACGTAGGTACCCTATTTTAACGAGCATTTTAGAGATATTTTGTAAAGCTTTCGTTTAAAGCCATGTTAAAGGCAGAATTCGTTTAACAGGATATACGATTGTGTTGATTGTTCTCTCCAAACTGTTACTCGCACGCAAAGTCAGCCACGTCAATAAGTAGTTTATTATCAGTTCCATGTAGGTATTTTGAAATATAATTAGTTCAACAATTCAGTTAACTGTCGTTCGTGAGTGCGTATAGTAAGACATGTTATAGTACGTTCGTTATAACAAAAGTCCTTAGCTTAACCTACATAGCCGGTATTGAATTAAAAATGATAGGAATACATAACAAAACGTAACACTTTGAAGTATGTTTCCACTACACTTACTTTTACACTAGATTACTACATAAGAAAATATTAATCAATTAACTAGTCCATCAGAAAATTGTAAAAAAATTACTATAGTTTATAATGTACCCAAGCAGCCTTTGTCAATTTCTAGACATTCTTGAAAGTAATTTTAATAATAGTCAAACAATTTGTTTTGATATATTTTGCTGTGGCTCTCAAATAACTGTTAATGTGAATAAAATGTCAACCTATATTGAGGGATAGTTTTTTCCAAGATATTCCGAATTAATGAAATACCTAAGCTGTGGCATTAGGGCACACTTTAAACGTCTTCTTTCGTTTGTTCTTCAAAATTTAAGTTTTATCATCTTATTCTAACTTAAGCTCAACGTTACTTCCTACATATGGACACTCTGTCCTATCTATAACCTTTAAATAAATTATCTAAAATTTTCACAACACATAATATCCAAATGTCATAAAATTAGGCCACGACACGTCACGATTGTCACAAACAATGGAAACTTGGTAAAACGCGAAGTAAACACGTTGTCCTAGCCATTAACATTTATCCGAGCTAATACGGTACTACACAAATAGAGGGAAAACAAAGTATGTTGAGTAACGTGGTTATTACGACAAGTTTATTAAATAAAATATCGGCCCCTACTTAGCGAGCCCGCCCGCGCCGCCCGCGCGAGGCGTCCAACTTACACAAAACTATTGCATATTTTAGTGAAACGCGCCGTGGATAATAAATTATTCAAGCTCACATTTCCTAGTCTTGGAGCGCGATATTGACTCTTCCTACATAATGCATATAAAACAACGTAGACAGGTACCTATCCAAAAATAGGATACTGTGTAAAGTGGCACGGAACGTGAGTTTAGATCTTAACTGCATAATTTGTCACCTGCCATGATAAACATCGCGTCTCAATGAAAATGATTGTTAACGGACTAAAAAGTAACCGTAAAATAGTTTACGTAACGTAACTTTTTGATACTCACATGAACAGCTAAAAGAAATCTCGTTTAAGACCACTGCTGGGCAGTCAGTGGCTACTTACCCGTGGTTTCAGGTGGCTGACGTGGCAGGTAAGCCAGGGCACCCGCCAATATTATCTTAAGAGGAAAGTAGGAAGCGTAGTCGCGCTCCCCTACATTTTCCATGACCGCTGCGCCGTGTGCGCCGACGGTAAGTTCGAAAGAGATGCGAGAGCGAGGGAGACAACCTCTGGATCTACATTTAAAGCGCATTGTAAGCAAACGCATTATTAATGTAACAGTTTTAGTTGTCGGAGAGCAGCGGCGCGCCCGGCCGCCAAGAGCGGCCCGGGTTATACATGTATCATGCATACGCTATTCATATTTGATTCCTTTTAATTCCAGACGACTTTCGTATACGAAAACGCTTCATGTCGGCGTTTCATTTAGCTCCGTTCCGTCGCTGTGCCGTTTTCGGACGATAGACTCGATTTCGATTAATTGTAGGGGTAGCATGAGCTCGAATAATCGTTGTAGTATTCAGATGCAAATCTGTGTTCGGCGTGTAGGATATGGTTTAGGCATTATGATTCTATTAGATTATGACGGTAACTTCTAAATAAATATCACTTTTTGTGTAGATTTTGTCTGTGAAATTGGTGAGACGGCTGAACTCAACTACTTTATAATGTTTAACGCATGAACATACTACTTACTAACTTACTTTGAACTTATACCAAAAAGAGGAAGGATTTGTTATTTTAGGTTTCGATAGTTCTATATGGAACCCCTATAGTTTCACCATGTTTTTCCGTCTGGCCGTCCGCGGTTTAGTTTAGTTAGAGAATTTTGCATCAAAAGGATAAAGTGGTAATAGTACATTACTGCCGAGGCCGGGAAAAAGCAATACGTGGATGAGTAGAATTTGACGGACGAAGCACAGTTGAGTCCGTCAATAAATACGAATCTACGAATTGCCATTTCCGCTGAGGCTTTTCTCCAATTACCCGAGGAGATAAATCAAAATTATGAAAACTACACTAAACTCCACTTAACATACAGAATTGCCAACATTATATTAAAATTATTTCACAACAGTTTTATTCAGTTACTAATCAATAATCGTTCAAAAACAAAATGTAGTATCCATATTTTGTAAAGAAAGAATATTATATTTTACTAGGTACCCATGTTTAGTCCTAAAATGAGCATTTTTCATTCATTTCAAGTGTTGTTTGTCATAAAAGTATTAAAAATGATCGCGCCACTGGCAAGTTAACGCAAGAAAAAAAAAACTAATCTTACAAAATAATTATGTCAAATTTCATTCCCGGAATCGGCGGAAAACGTAATTCGCTTCATTTATATTTCATACCGTGTCAAATGTGTTAGCAGTGTCATGTGTTATATATAAAGTCTACCCTGATGATGATGATGATTTAAAAGTAGTCTTAAAAAAAGTATTGTATACCTACAACTTGCATAACCAGAGGCCGTATTGCGTAACGTTTCTGACGCTCGCGATCGCAATCAAATGACAGATTCAGCATACAAAAACTGTCATTTGATTGTGATCGCGAGTGTCAGAAACTCTGGTTTTAAAACGCTCGCTCGTGGCGTCTTTCATACCCACGCCAACTCGCGTTTTAAGATCCCACTTATAAAACAGTTGCATAAAATACTGTTATATTTTAGATATTGCGTTAAATATTTTCTTTTTTATATTTTAGAGGAAAAAAACAATCGGATAAAATGGGAAAAATCATCGAGACTCCATCAACGATCTATTTACATAAAAACCGGCCAAGAGCGCGTTGGACACGCCCAAAATAGGGTTTCGTAGCCATTACATAAAAATTAAGTAGTATTTTTCTAAGGATTTCGTATTTTATACGGAATCTTCCAAGTTTAGGTATATTTTATACCTTAGGCTGCTATTTACTCTTAAACTATAAATAATTCTCAAGCAAACTTAGCAGTTATAGTTTTCCTTGAAAGTTTGATATACTTACTACCATCCTGAATTTTTTCAAATTTTTCCACCCACCGGTTTAGATTTTAGAGGGGGGGACGCTCGATTTTTATGAAAATTTGCACTTTAAAGTTGAATATTTCGCAAACACATCACTGAATCGAAAAATCGTCTTAGCAAACCCCTAATGGTTTTAAAAGACCTATCCAAAAATACCCCACACTATAAGGTTGGATTAGAAAAAAAAATCGGAGGTACCCTAAAAAAATTTTTTTCCTTAATTTTGCGTGTACCATTTTGTCAGCATAGTTTACATATATCCGTGCAAAATTACAGCTTTCTAGCATTGATAGTCCCTGAGCAATGCCGCGGACGGACAGACAGATAGACAGACAGACAGACAGACAGACATGGCGAAACTATAAGGGTTCCGTTTTTGCCATTTTGGCTCCGGAACCCTAAAAATTGTCCCGAACCCTCGGTGCGCGAGTCCGACTCGCACTTGCCCAGCTTTTTTTAAATAAATGTTTGATAATTTTTTTGCTTAATTCCTGGTCTTCCTCTATTTATATCTTAGGATGTTTTGCTTTCTGCATAGACTATGAAATATGTATTTCGTGCCATTGCTTTAAAATACTTGTCGCGATGATTTGAATTAGTGTCACGCATGCATTTGCAGCTTCAAGTACATGCGGGCGTGCGATGGGGAATATATTGGGGTGTATTGTATCGGCATAACGGAGGTAAGCAGTTTGATCGGTCAGCGAGGTTCCCGTTTCAATTACACCTGCTAATTCCAACACCCGTTTAATCTCGTGCGCCCTCGCCGCGCTGGTGGGCTCACAACATGCACTCGTACCTTAATCGTCGCCGCATTGAATATTACATTAGGCGACGCACTGCGCATGCCCGAGGATCGTCTCAAGATGACAAAGTTCAGACGACGTACAGTCGACTTGGCACTTATCAATATTTAAAGATATTTCTCGAGCATGTAAAACTAGCGAGAGCAATAAATACACGACGTTTGCATAAGACAGAGTTAAACGGTAAATCATTAAAATCTTGTACTTATGCCATTTTGATTGCCGCAAAACTCTACGACATGATTCACATGATATCACCGTATCACGATAATTTCTTTGCTCCCGCATTGCTCTCGTATTTTAGTATTCAAACTGAATACTTGTGTCATTCGGTTGAAGTTGTAAATATAGCGACTTGAAAGTCCAAAGGCTGAAAAAGATACATGTTTCATGATAATTATGAAGTAACAAAATGTCTAATGTAAGATAGTTTCCTTAAACAATAAATCGAATTGACTTAGAATTTGTGATGCCATTTTGGGCTAATTTGTTCAGGTAGATGGCAAGTTAGGACAAAAAGGAAAACATTACAAAACAACGCGCGGCTGAAGGCGGTAAAACCTCAACGTACAAAGGACGCACTTCACAATTTTCTCAAAAAAAAAACCGCGGCCGGAGCGCGAACTGCGCCCGGAGTGCAAT
Organism: Choristoneura fumiferana; assembly: GCF_025370935.1. NCBI lineage: Eukaryota > Metazoa > Arthropoda > Insecta > Lepidoptera > Tortricidae > Choristoneura > Choristoneura fumiferana. The sequence continues at coordinate 26,295,045 of NC_133472.1, read as the reverse complement.
TCAAATGACTCGACCCGCACCTACGTACCAACATAAGTTATTAAAAAAAGTGTGCCTTTGCTGTAGGTTTTAATAAAAATAGGCGTCTCGCGCTACCCTTTGTCAGAACATCAGAGGAGCTCGCACCATACCTCTATTAATGTGAGGGCTGCCTCCAAGACGTAAGCAGGGCCGTATCCAGACTAGTAATTAATAATTAGCACATCCACTCGGTGCTGCAGTTTAAACCTGCCCAGCTAAAGGAATTAATAGCCTCTGCCAAAATGAACGGTCTATTTCAGACTGCAATACTGTTTCCATTATTCCATAAATTATCAGTTGCCATTTTTCGTCTTTTGAATATCAAAAGCAAAACGTCGTTTTAAGATACCAACACAAACATAGATATTGACAAGTACCTGAAGTTACCCAAAAATATTTACAATATATTCCAATATTTATTAAACTCTATCGAATAATCTGAAATTTTAGAAGAACAAGGGTCAAGGACCTTTAGAACTTATGTATTGATTGATATCATTCGTTGTTTTGTTTTATTTGGTAAATTAGGTACGTAAAAGACAAGCAACAACACGAAGTTAGATCATGAAAACAAACGTTTGTATGAAATTATGTATAATTATCTATTTTATTTTACTTTTGCTGTCTCGGACAGTTGGGTAATGTATGTTTGATTTATTTTGTAATACTTTACTAACTCGAGATTATTTAAAGTTTAGTTCGTTATGGAATACTTAGTATAATTTTGTCTTTCAGTCTTAGATTTAATTTTATCACAGGAAAAAATATTTTAAATTACGCAACATAAAAGTTTTTTACATAACTTGCCCTTCCGAATTCGGCCCTGTGAAGGACCGCGCTCGGGAAACGATTTTCCTCAGTTTCCCTATGTTCTGTATGAATGAATGGGAACATAGAACTAAGGTCCTTTTTCATCAAAGCACGTTTGTGACGTTTGGTTTAGACTTGCGACACACATTAATTTACTAGAGCACTCCTCTAGCTGAATTAATTTCACCATCCAGATATAAACTATCGTAATTCAGTTATTAAATCATAATTAACTTTTTATTTAAACGTATTTGTTGAAGTATCAATGGCTGGCTAGTTATTTTGGTGTTCATTTTGTACAGTAAAAGTTATAAATGTGTATTTTTTACTTTTATTAACCTGAAAAAAGAGAAAAAATTAACACCATTTCTTGGCTACATTTTATTATTATTAATTTCCGCCTAATCAAATGAAAATAATTTATTTCGGATAACTGAGTAGATCCAAGTATTGTTAGTGTATACAATATTCTTATGAGACTATGGTAGTAAACAGACAAGATCACATTAAATTAAATTAATTTCCATGACATTCATGTACACTGCCTAATTAATTAATTTCTGTTCTGTAATGCATCATTAACTGAGGGCTAACTGTCATTTCTATTTAGTCTATATTTGAAACAATGTACAAAGTACAATATTTTTTATGTAGGTAGGTAAATTGTATGTGTTTTTAGCATCGCAGGATTAAGGAGCTGCCACACCGCTGCTTAAAAAACGGCGACGGTACGGAATCGCAGTGACGCATCGTATGCGCACCGTTTTTTTGCATGCTTTCCACACCGTTGCTTAAAATACGCAAACGGTGCGGAATCGTAGCGACGTGCCGTAAACGTCAAGACTTTTGTTCGGTAAAGTCCTGACGTTTACGGCACTACGATTCCGTATTTTAAGCAGCGGTGTGGAGAGCATGCGATAAAAACGGTGCGTTACTGTGATTCCGTGTCTTCACCGTTTTTTAAGCAGCTGTTTGACCGCACCTTTAGTATAAAGTAATTTATGCCGCAATCTGTCTGTCTGTATGTATATGTCGGCGGCCGATCGTAAAATCCGCCAGATCACGAAATTCCCAGGCACATCCATCATGAAATTGGGCCATTTCATGATATGTCTTAAAGTTGGCCAGGCATATCACGATGTGCCTGAGAAACAATACGACAGATCGATTCGATACGCTTAGGACCATTAAACTACGAAACAGATTTTAATGTGATTAGGTATTACCATCAGTTAAAACGAAAAACCTGGAATGTTTATTTATATAATTATGATGCATAATATGCATAATGTGTATATTATACCTTCGCTTAGGTGTAGGTAGTTTTGGGGAAAGGAAGCTGAAAATGTGAAGTTCTTTTGATTGGAAATCTTTTTTGTCTAAATTGCACTCGCGCGAAGCCGGGGAGGGTCGCTAGTGCGACATAAGATAAGGTAGATAGGTGCTTTCTCTTGGGCTAACTGAGAGAGACCGGTTTATTGATAAATTTGCCTTTTTCTTCTCTCTGCATATTATTGAATATTTTTATGTGCAATATTAAGTTTGGGTATACAATGCAGTCACAACGTACCTTATAACTTATCTATCCTGACCGATTGCAACATCAGTGATTGCTAAACTTTTGGACGAGGGCTTGAGAATGAGAAGTTCCTAGGTACATATTTAGGACTATAACAGAAGAATGTTAAGCATGCCCTCTTAAGATTTGCAACTGAAACGATAGGCGCCGGATGTCCCGGTAATGATAATGTTTTTTCATGGGGTCATACAATTTGCAGGTTTTTTCATCCGACATAATCTTAACGCGTGCTCTGTATAAGCGGCCCGCCCACTGCCGCGCGATTCGCGACCCACGGGTCCCCGCATTAGGGTCCATAATTGCAAACGGTCTTCCTCCACACATCACTTAAGATATTAATGAGTGCATCCGTAATAGGCGAAACATACATATGAAATTCAAATTTGTAGCGGGTCGGGAGCGAGCTCTTCTACATATTTTAGTAGGCAGCGGAGTGTGAATTTGAATCTTTTGTTAGCATTTAGAACGTCAGTTTGCACTGGAAAACAATGTTTTATCTCATCCAAATGTATTCACTTCCTCTTCGGTCACCTGGCAGTGGCGATCGAAATGCGGCTGCCTGTAAGCGTCGCATCTCATTACCGCGTCATTATCTCAACCAGCTACTAAAACATGACAAATATATATGCGTGTAAGATGTATAGTTTCTGTACAAAAAGCAATTAGTGAAAGCGAAAGAAACGGCCGTCGGAAAAGTCATTGGACATAATTCATAACAAACAGAAATAACGGAGAGCCCGTTCGGCGTGGGTAGGCAATGAATAATTCTCTAACTGTGAGCACCCTGCCGCCCCCTTTTCGCCCCAGTCGCGGCACCACGAAAAAAGTACACCACCCGAGTTTTATAGTCAGGAAAAAATAGGAGGCGGCCAAAATATCTATACGGCGCATGCAAAAAGTAGAAAAAACTACAATCCCGCTCGCATGAATAAGTGAGTGGACCATCATATAGAAAAAAGTAAGACAACAAAAATAAAACCGACGTTGGTGTGGGGTTGATGTAAGAGGAGAGACGGCGAGAGACCGGCGCTCGCCAGGCGCGACGGCGTTGCTATTGTCACCTCGCGCGGCTGCTGCGCGAGCGCAGGCCGTGGCGCCGCTCGCGCGAGGACGGGACGGCCGCGGTCCTCCGCTGCTATGCTCGCTTCGCTTATCATAATATCATTATATATCAACTACTCACAGACACCACATACTTTAATAGCCACTGATAATAAGCACCTATCTTTTTAAATATCTGTGAGGCGTGCCCTGAAAATCTCTGGGCGACCCAGACGTAGATAATGGTGTCTTGAATATTTAGATAGTCGGGAAGTACAAAGTTCCACATACTTATAATTAAAGAGATGTTTGTAAATAATAACGATGTCATTAGATGATTAATTATTTTAAATCTTATGTCTCTTGTCTCAGGTAATTTGTAAATTAATGTATAATGATTAAAAATATAATCTTTATATCGATCATGTACGTATCGATTCTCCTTCGTTAAAGCGTTTCTACCCGGTTGAGGTTAGTTATAGGTGTAGGAAGGTACCCAAGTACCTACTTGAAAGTCAACGACCCTCCGTCATTTCAGTACTTAGTCCTGTGACCAAAAAGGAACGCATTCCTGTTTTCAAAATTAGCTCATGCTGCAAGCCCGGCGTTACGCTATGGTATTTAATCACTTTATTAAAGCTATAAACTCGGCAGCCACTGGAGACCGGACTGCGAAAACAATGGGTACCTACAATATGGTTGTAATAAAAAAGTATCGATTCATAATCGAGCCACCGCCGTTCACGAAATATCACTTCTGATATAATTACTGTAATGTCGACACGGATAGAAAAAAAAATGTGATTTGAGTCTCGCATCGACCGATACGCGTTTATAAAAATAAAAGCTGAATTGAAGGGAGCGAAAGAGTAACAATGCTTAATTAAAAAGGTGGTGCTTAGCACCACGGTTGCAATTTTAAATGAGTTAAATCAAGTAGGTAAGTTGAGCTTCGGTCGTCACGTGCGATGCATCGGCGCCGCGGTCATATCCCCAAAACAACAACGCAATAGCGTGGAGGCTCGTTAAAGCAAACGTCAAGATGTTGACGTTTATCAAACCGCCGCGACAACTTGCTAAATGTAAAAAAAAACCCGTGCTTCAGCAGCGGCTAACTTCCCTTTTCACACTCACGTTCGCACGCGAACCTTTTATTAAGGGAATCCAATGCCTCAATGACCTTCGATCTGAATTCCTTATTTTTCTTATGAGTTTTGTAGCTTATTATAGTAACAACACCGGCTTTAAGCAATATAGTATCCCATATTTACTTCAAAATTCATTGTTTTTGAGATATTTGGCATCAAAGTTGAACAATTTTAGGCCAAAAAACTGGTTTTCTGGCCATAACTTATGTGTTAATTAGTTTTAAATGAAAACCCTCGACCAGTTTTTAGAGACGTCAAAGACAAACCCAAATATATGTAGATTTCGTATATGTTAGATCTTTCACATCAAAAGAGATACGAAATAAGTTTTTTAACATTTATTTATTATCTAACAAAATTATACAAAATTAAGTATTTATTTCTTTCAAAATCCGGTAGGCAAAAATTAAGATAAAAGATTGGAGAACCGATAGCCGTTTGACTTATAATTCTATCTGTAGTGCAAAAGTAGGAGATACGATTCAAAACTTGTCTAAAATCGATGAAACCTCGGGTAGCCCCTTAATGGACACATTAAGTGCATTATCGCTGACCACAGAAAGCTTTTTAAACTATACTTGTACTGAATTATTAACAGTGTTGAATGGTTTTCAAACCGCCTTCTTTAGGTACATTTTATTTCATCGCTGCGTCCATCAGCGGAATTCAACCGTGTGCCTAAAGACGTTAATAGGACTTCAGTTTAGGATTAGAATAAAGACGTAATTATATTATTGGTATTTTGAATAATTTAGTCGCAAAAACATAGGCAAGTCGTTTATCATTCAAACACCAAACCAGCAGTAATTTACCCACAATGCAAGAAATGTCCTCTATTTGCTTTTATCTACAGCTTTAGCACAAATAAAGGGTAATTTAGCGAACAAGAAAACACGTACGAACCTATTAAAGTCGCCGTTACGCTGCATTCATCATACTATTTTTTCCCCTTTATTTCCTTCTTACACGGGCTTTGAAAAGGTTAATGGTTCGATTCAAGTTTCGTATTATTAACCGCGTTTTTGAAACGTTCGAACAAACTTGTTTTTAGAGCTTTCTCGTAACATTCTTTAGAAAAAAATACAAAGCGTTGTTGCGTGCGTGGTGGCGAGCGAGCAAATAGAGCGAGCCCTGTTCATTCTACACGATTGTCAGTCGTTGATGGCTTTTATCATTTAGTTTGACAGCAGGAACTTTGAAAAATCGAAACAAAATTTTGTTGTAGCCGTTGTGCGGGTAGGGCTTCTAATGCAGCTGAGGGGTTAGTGCATGGTACCTAAATTTCAGTATTTAGAAAGTGGGCCAGAGAAAGAAAGAGGTTCTCGTATCACAGCATCGAAAAGCTTGGCATCCACGTCATTAAACCCACCGCGACAGGCAGACACCTCTGAAGAATGCACTCTTAATAAGTCATCAGCTAAGTAGCGCTCCCCACGAGGTGTCGGGACTCAGGAGGGGGCGCGGAGGCGCCGGGGGCGGGGGAGTGGTGGAACGTTCCTCTTGTCACCTTCGAACAACGCGCGGTGCTCATCGAACACTTGTAAAAAATACATAGATAGAAAAAAGTGTCAAATTTGCACGTTTCATAAGTACTTAAATATTTATGGTTATATCGAGTTTGAAGTGAAGTAACTTCTTATTTACTTACAATGCATTAGATACTAAAATGTATCAAAAATATCTGATTGGATGCATTAACTTTAATTGTGTTATTAACATCAAAGGTTAGGAATTACAAATCAAAGGGCAAGACCGGATAGGAATAAAAAATGGAGGCTCAAACGGGAATAATCCGCGGAGCAGCGGGCTGGGGGCGGCTTGGCGTTCGCACAAAAATGACACAAAGTATAAATCTGCATAGAGTAATGGGGGTAGTAGCCTCTGAGAGGCTTGCAGTGTGCAAAGATCAAAGGTGCAGTTGGCTGTTCTGTGCACTAGTTCTACTTACTTATTTATTTATGATTAAGTAAGATTAGATCTTTTTGAAGGAGTCAAATATAATTTGATATTGGATTGCCGCTAAATAAGTTTAATGTTTTACCTAAAGAAAATTAAAACAGGCGCATTGAAAATTTTAAGCAATTCTGATGATTTAAACAGAAGTAGGCAATAAAAATAGCAAGATTTAATCTAAGTAGGTGCCTGAGCAGCCAAGTTTTGCTCAAACTAAAACTTGAAAGCACGCGTTTTCTCGTAGATAAGATTACACCTTGCTACACCTTCACAAGTTTGTATGTGGCTCTCGGTAGAACCCTGTTGCACTCAGCATTTACCGCACTTACCAAAAAATATTTTGACAAAGGTAACAGAGGCGCTCTGCGACAGGGTTCTATTGAGTGTCACATACGAACTTGTCAAGGTGTAGCTAAATTATTCGCTCCCGAAAACACCGAAATAGCAAATTTAATTGGGTTTTTAGAACAGTTTCCGGGATCCCCGAATAAACAAATATGCAAGTTACTCGTTTAAAGTATATAACGAGAACGTCACGTAATAGCGCGACATCCTCATTGTTATGACGCATTGTTCTCATTAGAGGGAATTACTTGCCTCCTCACAGTGCACTCCGCGCTACACCGCAAGTGTCGCACACCCTCCCACTTTAAACATATAAACTGCAATAATCGCGAGCAACGAACAAAACAGCTTCCGCCCATCCTCAATCTATTTAATACCAACAATCAAAAATATTGAACCAAAACCATTTTTTTTCTCAGCTCATAAATCCGAAATTTTATGTGCATAGCATTACTTTATTAATCAAAAGCTGCTCTTGCTCTGTAGTGTCTATCGATGGCCATATTAAGCAGGTTTCCACTCCGCAATGAATTTTGTGAAAACTTTCAATGGCATCGCAAAGGTTAAGCGAAGTGCACCTTTTATGTAACTAAACTAATTGGTAGCAGACGAGACTGGATCAATATTAAATGAAAGCTAAGTGAGTTCTAGCCCAACTCGAAGGCGAACGAATATACACCGACTACTCTTTGATACCAAATGATTACCAATTCAAAAATAAGGATTCGATCAAGAGGACCTGCGCGGATTAATTAGAAGGTTTTCATTCAGACACGAGATTTCGAGTAGAAAAAAAAACATATTTAATTAGCATTGGAGACTTCCGTTTGTTGCTCGATATGGCTTGTTTATCAATGGCCCTCGAGTCTCGTTCCCTCCCGTGAGAAACCACACCGTAGCTGTTTGTAAGAGAGTAATAAACTAAGTGGGTGGATTTTGATGTAAAATTTTGCACAGATTAAAAAAGTCCATCATCAAATGTCATAGCCATATTAACTATCTCGCGAGCTGGTTGGCTTGGGTTGGACACAAATGCCGATACTCGAATTCAGTCAAATATTCAATCGACACTATATTATAACATAAGCTTTATCAAACGATGGAGAGTAAGACAGCCGGTGAAATTACTGGCACGTGAGGTATCCCATCTGGTGTTGCAGATGTTTACGGGCGGTGGTGATCTCTTACCATCAGGAGACCCACTTGCTCGTTTGCCATCCAGTCGTATAAAAAAAAAACATAATTTAAAGTCCGACTCGAGTTTGATCAGTGCTTATTGTTACGAGTATTAGTCAACAGTTGAAATAAATTGTTTCAATTGTTTTTTACTACATATTACTAAAATTTAGACCAACAATTGTATAAAATGTTTCAGATCTAGTAGGTAATTTTCAAAAGCCTGACAATTTGTTGATAACGTTATTATGCGGTAATTACTAGCCCCTAGTCCGTGTTAAAATTTATGCCGTCGTTTCGTAGAGCTTAATGGACATAACTTAATAATTTACAAATATCAAACATTAATCGGACTAACGCTTCGTTTTTTTAATTGGTCACGTCCATAGTATCGATTTTGTTGAACACCCCTCTGCTTTCAACCCAGGGCGGCCATAAAAATAAACAGCATTATATTTTGGACGTTCGGGAACAGAGCGAATGTCGCTCCCTCTCTGTCTACTTTCTTCGTCCTTTTCTTTTTAATTCGGCGTATTTTTATTTGCTATGATAAATTGTAACTGCGGCGGGCAGAGGGGTGGGCCCACCCCGGTAAGCTTTTGTTTCGGTAATTTTTTATGTCTGCTGTTGCGCTTAATTGCGTGGCGCTAGGCGGAAGAGTATTGTGACGATATGGGTCAGACGAACGAGTCCACACGCCTGCCTTGGCCTGCTTCGCTGCGTGCACTGTCGTTCTCCCTTATCCCCGTACTGATCGTATTGATGCTCTCTAGGCGGTTAGACTGTAACTACCTCGGGCTGACTATCGATGAAACGTTTCTAACGTTACTCATAAATATTACACGGTTGACCAGAGGTTAACGCCGGGCATGTGTGAATAAACAAAATCTATATCTAAAATACGTGCGAGAACCCACAAATAAAATCTTTAATAAACAAAAATATGCTAAATACATAAAACTGCTCAGGTGTGTATACACAACATTTACATAATAATAAAACAATCACGTTGGCAAAACATAAATCAAAGGCAACCTGGCACCTTATCAAGGGTAACAACTTTACAGTACCAAGTAATATAAAATGTCTATACCTACAATTCAAAGACCAGATAATTCATCTGAGATAAAATACTAAAATCCTACAACATTAGCTAAACTTTTTAGTAACTATTTTATAAATCTTCCAATCAGTCATCAATGAATGTAAATATTAACCAGAATTATCCACATATGAATAGAATTAATACAACCTTACGACACACACGACATTTACAAGATTATAATGCCATTGAATAATAGTGCCGCAGTGGGAGTAGATGGTTGCACCAACTATCTGATGTTCTAACTGTTTTTATCTATAAAAACAGTAACGGAATTAGTAAATAATAAAACACCCGTAGCAGCAGTATTCCAGGATCCAAAGTTACCTTTCTAATCGACAACAATGCACAGAAATTCAGCACATAAAACATAGTAAACTGGCTTTAATCAGGTCTAAATATAAATTCAAACGTTGTGGTGTACCCCAAGGTAGCATTCTAGGTCCGTTACTGCTTTTGCTATTTATTTATTTCAATGAAACTTACACAGTAAAACAGTTAAATACTAAGGCACTGCGCAAGACCAACCCTGAGAAGAGAGAAAGAGATTGAATGATCCAACAAAACAATAATTCATAAATAAAAGGTATAAAACAAAACAAAACATATTTTTTTTAAGTACAGGTGGACAAACGTGCATCCAACATCTCACAGAACCCTAAACATTCACCACATACACAATTCCATCGACCATCAAACACATCACACTCTGGAGCTGATACAAGAAGACCATTAAGAAGGCACTGTGCGCGAACTAGCGGTGACTGCGGATTCCACACCACAGAGGCCGACTCGAGATTACTCCTAACCAGAGCAGAGTACACCAGTTTTATCACCGCTGGATCCGTGAAGTCACGAGTGTAACGGACCACGAACCCTAGCCTCTGATAGGACTTCGTAGCGAGCATCCTCATATGATCGTGGAAGCTGAGGTGCGTGTCAAAGATTACGCCCAAATCAGTGACTGACTGAACGCGAAAAATGGGTGTGGAACCAAGTGTATAGTTGGCAAGGATAGGACAGCGAGCATGGCTGAAAGTCATGATGGAACACTTGGACGGATTGAACAGAAGCCTGTTCTCCGTATTCCATTGAAAAACCCGGTCGATGTCAACCTGAAGCGATGCACAATCAGACGCCTGCCGAACACCATAAATGAATTTAAGGTCATCGGCATACAAAAGGCATCCAGCGCGCTGTGGGACCTTGGCTAAGTCGTTTATCATGATGCCAAAAAGTAATGGGCCCAATATCGAACCCTGGGTGACTCCAGATCTGGTGTGATAAGACTCCGATACAAAACATCCGTGCTGCACAAACTGCTGGCGATTGCGTAGATAACTCGCAAAAAACCTAAGCAGCAAAGGAACAAAGCCAATGCCACATAGCTTCCCGAGCAGAACATCAATATCCACGCGATCACAAGCCTTTTTAAAGTCGAAGTACAACACGTCGACCTGTGTTCCCTTATCCAAATGCTCAGAAATGAAGTCAACCGGAGTCAGCAGGTTGGTATCGACAGAATTGACAGAACAGCTATATAAACGACTTACCATATCTACTACAATTATAGTTAAATCTGAAGATAAGAAAAGCCTGAATAAAGAAATAAACGAGTATCTGGTAGAAGTTATTAACTGGTAAGATAAAAATAAATTAAAAATAAAAATCAAAAAAACTAATGTAATTCAGTTCAGAACACCCCAGAACCAAGACGCCAACTTAGATATACAGTACAATAATGAGAAAGTGAAAGAAGCAGACACATCCATGTCGACAAGTTTTGCAATTGGAAAACACGTAGGTATTGCTAATGTATGCAGTAAATTAGATAAGTTTGTATTTGCCTTGAAGAGGCTGCACTGACAGCATACCACGGATATATGTTGCATCAGTTTTAAATTACGGATTGCTTATTCGGGGCAACTCTGTAGATATACAAAAAGCATTTCTGGCTAAAAAAAATTATATACGAGCTGCGTGTAACACACACTATCTAGAGCCTTGTAGACCTTTATTTATAGCGACGAAAGTTCTCACTCTACCATGTATGTATAAAGGCAGAGCAGATGTGCATTTTAGTCAGAGAACATCCCGAATATTTTGCCAAAAAAAAATTACCATTGTTTGCCCAGAGCAACTCGGCAAAAAAAGCTTTATGAATGGCTAAGGCAATCAAAATATACAACAGCTTACCGAGTCACGTAGAGAAATGTCATTCAAAGAAATTTCAATCAGTACTTACCGAATGGCTAGTAGATAAATGTTTCTATTCTATTAAAGATTACTTAAATACTAACCCCCTTATTCATAAACGACAATCAAACCTATTTTAGTTAAAATGCAGCTAAAATTCGTTTGTCCTTATCTGTCACTTCGACATATGTATTTGTTAGAAAGGGACAAAGCATTTGTTAGTTAACATAGGCTTGTTAAGTTTTATGAATAAGGGGGTATGTGCTGTGATACCATAACACTGTAGCTATTATTAAATATACAAATAAAAGTAATATATTATAACTTGTATATCATGCTTATGTCAGATTCAGCCGAATGTTTTCTAGTACGTAAAAGTAAGTGTGTTAAGTTTTTCTTTTTTTATTGTTTAAAATATACATAATGTATTATTTGTTAACTTTCTATACCTACATTTTTAGGGTTCCGGAGCCAAAATGGCAAAAACGGAACCCTTATAGTTTCGCCATGTCTGTCTGTCCGTCCGTCCGCGACTTTGCTCAGGGACTATCAAAACTAGAAAGCTGTAATTTTGCACGGATATATATGTAAACTATGCCGACAAAACGGTACAATAAAAAATATATTTTTTTTTTAATAGACGTAAAGTGGGGGTGATTTTTTTTTCTCATCCAATCCTATAGTTTGGGGTATCGTTGGATAGGTCTTTCAAAACCATTAGGGGTTTGCTAAGTCGATTTTTCGATTTTTCAATTTTTTTTTGCGAAATATTCAACATTAAAGTGCAAATTTTCATTAAAAACGAGCGTCCCCCCCCTCTAAAATCTAAACCGGTGGGTGGAAAAATTTGAAAAAATTCTGGATGGTAGTAAGTATATCAAACTTTCAAGGAAAACTATAACGGCTAAGTTTACTTGAGAATTATTAGTAGTTTGAGTAAATAGCAGCCTAAGGTATAAAATATACCTAAACTTGGAAGATTCCGTATAAAATTTTTTCGTAATGGCTACGGAACCCTATTTTGGGCGTGTCCGACACGCTCTTGGCCGGTTTTTTAGCTCATAATATGAACATATTATGTTAAAATTTTTGCATGTCTATGAAGCTGGTAATAGTTTAGTTATATAAAACTTGTTAACAATGCGTTTCGCAATAAAAACACTTCATTTCATTTCATTTCATAAATTTATCCATAATAAATATGTGTAAGTAATACACAAGCACGATTTAAAATATTATCGTTGTTACGAGGGTTAAAGTTTGATTAATTACCGGTTCCGACAAGTAGTACGAGTTAATAAATATAAATAGCCAATTCAAGAAAGCCAAGACGATACATCGCATCAATGCACATCCGGCGAGGAGCGAATTAGTGTCACATTGCCGCTTGTGTCGCGGCTCGAATGACCCATTCACCACTAATAGTTTTGATACGCGATCATAATATCCTGAATCGCATTATATTGTGTTCGCTTTTTACTGGAAACCGTATAATAAAGAGCATTAAGTAAACCACTGTGATACTTTTCAAATCAAACTGGATTCTATTACGGCGCAATTTTCTAGCACATTCAGCTACAAAGGCTTGTCAATGGCGTTATTTTAGAAAGGAGCACCGAACTGACGGCATTTTCGTGCCGATTGTAGAGCTCTCAAATAGATTTATAGAGATAGCTTGTGAACGTGACAAACGAGGTGTTAGATAGGTATAATTAATTAATGATTCTTTTAATCAGAACTTTCAACATTCTGATGCTTCATCCACCGACTGGAGGTAGCATAGACAGTTGATATTCTGCAATGAAATTAGTTATAATTTCATGGCATCATGGCGGTGTAATTTGTTACGAACCCGATAACTACTGGAAAAAAAGTAGGTGGTCTATTTGCAGCCCAGTTTTATTTAATACTAGCTGTTGCCCGCGACTACGTTCGCGTAGATTTTGTTTATCACTATTCCGCGAGAAATATGCAATTTTTTGGGATGAAAACTATCCTATGTCCTTCCCCGGGACTCAAACTCCTAAGCATAACTCGTTCTATAGCTTGCTAAGCGACTTTGAAGAAATGGATTAGCCGTACTGTGAGAGTCCACGTTTCAGCTCCGTATGTCACGACGGGTATATAGGACGCACTGGTTGAAAACTTTCGTTTTCAGACATTGCGGTATGGATGACGAGAAAGCTTGGCCTCCTTCTCAAAGTTATTTCTACCTAGCTGCAAAATCTGCCCGAGGTATGTGTACTCCGAAACAACATCAAAAAGGTTTCCATTGACGAATCCAATTCCGACTCTTTAATTTCTATTATGTATAGGTACGGTCAAGGACTTTAATTGATAAGCCACCATGGAACCATTTCACAATAACAATAAGCTTTAATAAGCAATAACAATTGTAATGACTTTTCCTTTAAAAAGGTTCCATGGTTGCTCATGAATTAAAGTCCTTGTGTACAATGTACAATAAAAAATGTTTGGCATTTTTGATGATCTCTTCATCTCCCAATGCGAATCCTTGAGCTAGTGGGACGGTGAAAAAAATGAACGTGTAGGTCGCGCTGCAGCGTGCAACGTCAGGGGCGGCACGGACGCGTAGGCGGGTATGGTAGCGGGCGCGGAAGCGACAGCGGCTCGCCGTGATACGTAACCCCATTAAAACTGCTTCAAGCGCGCCCCTCCTCATGAAATATTAAAAATTCAATTGCGCTTCTCTTTATTTTAACTCCCTCTCCTCCTCCGCGACACCCGCCTCTACGGTATAATATAAATGACATGAATTATATAAACTTTTAGTTGTTATTTATGATTTCCATCATTTATTACCAACAAATTATATTTTTTGCTACGAAATCGAGTCGAATTGCAGTGATTTCATAACATTTTTGTTTCTGAGTATTTTGTGGCACTTCGCGTAAAGAGGTTTCCGTAGGTACCTACTTACGTAGACATTACGTTTATTTTTTATTTTTCCATATGTATTGTTTTTAAACTAATTATGTTTTTTTTCAATATTTTTTTTTAAATACTTTAAAAGTAATTACTTATCTTAAAATTATTATCAAAAACATGTTCGAGATTCTCACAACAAGCACTTCCATTTGATATGCCACGTATTACATAGTCTGCGATACATATTTTTAAAATTTACGTCACCTCCCAAAAGTCATGAGGGCCATGCACGAAATTTTTTTTACCCGACTGCCCGAAGGTTGGTTATTTACATTACACGTTGCCTTTGGGTAACCGATTTACATATGTATACCTACCAATCAATCGGTTCGGTACTTTTGGAGTACTATATACTCGTATTGGCTGTGACAGGCAAATTAGGCAGACACGGAGACACAAGAGATCCAATAATATAAGGATTCCGTTTTTTCCTTTTTGAGGTAGGAAATCCATGGCTGAGTATAAAATTAGGTAAAAAGTAAATGCCATGTGACAATTAATACTAATGCGTTGCTCACAAATTCAAATTCACCTCGTCAGTAATTCGGACGGAGAGTTAACTCCATTTCGGAGCAATAAAAAATAAAAGTTCAACAGCAACGCCTAGTTCCAGATGGCGACTGTAAAGTTGCTACGTCAAAGTTGCAGGTTACAAAAAACATTAAAAGCTGGCTCTCCATACAATAATAAGTATTACCCGTGTGTTGGCGTTTTAAAAAGTTGCAGAGTGTGTTTGATAGCGCACGCTGGCGTATTTGTTTAAAAATATGTCTAAACAAGAGTAGAAAAGCATATATATATTTTACAGGTATTTGAGGCAATGTTCTGTGACGATTTTCGTGTTGCTTCTACTATAACTACTTATCAAGAAACGTGATCTGCCTTGGTTTTAACGTTTTCGAAATACTTGAGTACATTTCTTTCACAAACAACCAGACAATCGCTATCTCTGCCTCATTATCTCATCCTACTAATATTATAAATGCGAAAGTTTGTTAGTTCGTGCGTGCGTACTTCTGAATGATTGTTACTCCTTTGCGCTAAAACGATGGACCGATTTGGATGGATTTTGATGTGGGGGTAGGTAGCTGGAAGTGTGGCATTAAACGCAGGCTACATCTTTTCTCGCTATTCCTATGGAATTGGGTTAAAGTCCCTTATTTTCAACCGCTAGGATTGGAGACCTTAAAATTGGCGCGGGTGTTTTTTATACAAAGTTAATGAAATGGCCACGATGTAATTTTTGGGAATTCTAGCTACTGTTCCAGTGAACTACATCTTCGGCGTCATCTGCACTTACCATCAAATAAGATAAATGCCAGCAGCTAGTCAGTTACAAATTAAAGAAAAATAACTGGTTACATTTACCCCCCGTTTCACCATCCCTTGATTAAATTTATATGACGGATAAATGTGATGCTGTCTCTGTTTTTTTTGTTCGAATAGACGGAGATAGCATCACATTTATCCGTCAAATAAAATTTACCAATGAGTGGTGAAACAGCCCCTAAACTATTACGTTCATTACTTATTATGGTATTTAGTTCGCTCTTAAAGTAAGTGCCATGTATGATTTTCTTTGTCAGTTCGCGCCATGTAAATACTTAAATGTAGGTAATATGTATTTTTTGTAAAAAGGCGGGCAACAGACAGAGAATGTAAGCAAAAGATGACAGATTGGTTGCAAACATTAGCATATGACGAGATTGAAGATTTGTTGTTTTTTCGCTAAAGAGCTCCCTTACTGAACACACATCCAGACATGTACCCACGCAAACACACACATACATACACACACATACACACACACACACACGAACTACTCTTGGGCTTCTATAATAACTATAAATACTTATAATAGGTAACTAACAATTATTCATAACTATCTACTATTTTTTATACCTGTATTGTATGTTGAAATGGTTAATTTCACTTCAAGTATTTTGATATTTTTTTGCCTGTAAATATGTAATTGTCATTTTATGCGTCCTTGGGGTGAGAGCCTGGTGATCTGTAATACAGGTACCCACCTAGTTCAGACTCCAGTCTCTCGCAAAGGATTCTTCATGTTTGAAACTTGCGTAAACAAACTTTTGTGAAAATGTATCGAATGTAGTCCTTTGTGAGTTGATAAATAAATACATTTTTATTTATTTAATTCAGTTAGTTCCATAGTAGGTACCTACTTACTAACTTAAAATAAATTAGCATGAGTAGGTACTTTATGTTAGGTACTTCAATAACTGAATCTGATAACGGATTATCTGCTGTAGTAGTGCTGTATTATGGATGAACAAAGCAATGCATCAAAATCAGTAGGTACCTATGATTAAATATTTTGAGACTGATCCCTTATCTGGATTTGAGTTGTGTTACGGAAATGTTTGATTACCGTGGACGTAGGATAGCCTGCCAGCGTATTTGCACATAATCATTTCACAGAATGAACCAAACTGCGGAGCGAGTGAGCTTAGAACACTCCGACCGAGGCCTGTTTATGGGTGAAACATTTAATTTACAATAATCAGCAGCGCATGCGTACACGACTTTTAACCAAGCAGAGCATTTCAAAATACTTAAGATTATACCTATGTATAATGTTATTCATAAACCACATTGTTTTTGTATAATACTGTGGAAATCAGATTGACCTTCATCATAAAACAGATTTGAGAATTCAGTGCAAAAAAAACTTTTAATTCAGAGGCCGCTTTCGGACACGTTTGTACAATTAAAAAAATTTGCTGTATATGCTAATCGCTCGGGTTGGTTTTAAAACATATGGTTAAACATGCACCGCGGAATGATACGGAGCTGGATTAGATTCCTAGCCCCAGTTATATTTTTCTGGTTTGTTAATGTGTTCTAATTTCGAAAGACAAAAAGTATATTGCAGTACCTAATTTTACTGTGAATAGTCTCTGATATAAAGTGTAAAATATGAGACTATTCACTGAAATGAGAGAACCATATTTAGGGAGGAATAAATATTTACAAAGTAATTTTATGAGCATAGTTCTTGTAGAAACATTTTCTATGCATTTTTTTTATTTTATTTTTTACTTTTTTTTATCGAATAACTTTGTAATTATCTGACTAAAATTATTATATCTCGCTATAATATTATAAATGTGAAAGTTTGTAAGTCTTTTTGTTTGTTTGTTTATTTGTTTGTTTGTTTGTTACTCCATCACATCTAAACCACTGAACCGATTCAGATGTAATTCTTTATACAGATAGTTTAGCTCTCGAAGAAGGAAATAGGATAATAGGAGGTTCTTATCCCGGAAAATTGCATTGTTCCCGCGGTATAGCGATAAACGAACTCTGCGCGGACGGAGTCGCAGGTAACGGCTAGTTAGAAAATATATTAGAAATGGTTCAGCTAAAAAATCCTGGAAAGGCTATGTTTTAAAATAATTTTAATTAAATGCAGACAGACCTTTATCAACGTGTTCACAATAAAACAGCGCTTACGTTGATATACAAATTGTTCTATTATCTAATAAAGTGAAAGAACTGATGAGCCAAAGGATACTTTCCGAAATTGCGGAATATTTCGCATAGGAAAATTTCGGAAACTTCTAACAATTTTGTATGGGGATTGAAACTTTCCGTTTCTTAAATTTAAATTTCCTATTTATTTCTTTTGAAAATTTCCAGAAATTTCCGAGAACTTTTCCAACTTTTTGGTAACTTTCCGCAAATTGCACATCTGTAAGTAAAAGTAACTGGCATCGACATAACTGTTTAAGTTTATGCTTACCTGGCAACCCAGTAGTTCGTCCAGGAAAACAATAGCAAACCCAACATCTGCATATTCTATAGGTTTTATACTTTAAGTCAGTATTAAATTTTCTTATCATCTCGATGATGCAACAATTTTTTTTAATACTTAAAAATAGCCTGTCCAGGTTTTTTTTTTAGCAAATCCATATTATTTCTAACATACTTACTAAATTTATTATAATATACGTTTCATTCTATTCATTATCAGACCCGTTAAGATCTTTTCAAGTTCGGATCGACCATATAAAAAATTGGCTCTTCACAACAAGTCCTTTCATTTGATATGCATCGTGTATTTTTTGTTTCTGCTTTCGACCGCAATTCAAAATTTTTTGATTGTATTATAAAAATGCATGTGTATACACAAAATTTTCCCTTAATGGTTCAGTTGATTCGGAGCAGATTGGCTAACTAATCTTGTGACAGACAGCAGAACACAGGTATAAATGATACAAGTATTAGGCATTCCAAATCTACCTATATATGTAGGTAGCTCTAACAAATCCCGGGTTCCCTATAACGTCATTATAGTATTGTCTTTGTCATGATTTGTACTGCTTAGGTACTTACTACTTCAGATTATCGTTGCACGGCTTGCAAAACACCCCGAATTTCATTATGGCCAACTTACCTGAAAAGAAAAAAAGAGTTAACGTCATTAATAACAGAAGGCGAATAAAACAATCGGTAGTTATTGTGCGAAACAGAGGGCTATTTACAAACAAACGAGCGAACATAGTCGAAGTAAACCGATATGAGAACGGGAATCGTTGAAACAGTAAAATAAGAATAGCTTTATTTAAAAAAAAAAAAGGAAATTTCTATAACTTTTGTAAGCTCATATATACATGTACATATACTCTCGTGCCACGACGATGAAAATACATTACAGGTATTTGTGCATAAATACTACGTTGAAATTGGTGCAATGTGAATTTATGTTTGCTCAAACATGAACAGAAAATCCTAGTGACAACCAGAACTGCAGATACTTACAGAGGATGTCTTTTTTGCGATAAATTATTTCTGTTACATTACACTCTTGACAGAGTGGTAGTGGTTCTTGTTCTAGCTAAGGTCAGTAGAGAACTTGTGTGAAGTCTTTCTAGGGAAAATAGTTTGGTGGTTCCCTTTTGCCTTTCACAAAGCAACTTTTGAATCCGGAGTTCGTTGTTGGCGCTAAGAGGGCACGCGTTATTATAGAGATCGCTGCTGCCTACTCTCGCGTGAGGTGCCTTGTCGCCTTTTGTGACACCCACGGGAAGAAATAGGTCCACCCAATTCTAAAAACGGGCACGGCACGGCTAGCTTTGCAATAAATACAAGATGTAAAATCATACCTCTAATGTGCACCAATAATGTGCGAGGATGTGTTTTTCATTAACCAATAGAAACGCTTCTTTTACCTATCCTCGCACAGCACATCTCTGGTGGAAACGCTGCTTAACTAATGGTGGGAAAGTGGATGATATATCTTGGACAGTCGTCTGGATATGTCTATATTATATTAAATATTAATATCTTTAAGAAACTTAATTGACTTACTTGTCCGAACATCATGTGATTTTTTTGAAAAATATTTTTAGAATATGATTCTGAATGAAAAACACTAACTTTTCCCACCTAGTCACAAGCCAAGACACAACACATGACTCAAATTTGTTCTGCGCGATTCAAAACTGATCGGGCTCGATACGAGAAGGAATGCCGAAAGCTCAAGCTAGCGGGGCATAGAAGAGCAGAAACCCGACGTTTTGCTAAATGCCTAATCGCATATTCCGATTCTCGTGCGATCTGCGGTGGGATTTTCGAGATTTTCAGGCACCGAACTGCCCCAGGCCTTGTTAAGAATCCAGCCGGATGTTCGGTGGCAATTAGAATCCAGTATAGATACGGCGAACCACCATCGAATTATTATCACAGAAAGACAATGAATGTTCAACTCCTGAATTTGATCTTCATTCAGATTTAATTGTTGATAATTGCATTTTAATTAATGATCCCACTCCGTGAATGAGCATAAACAACAATATGCTCACAAAAAAAAGTTAGAGTTTAATAAAAACTCTAAGAAATAAATAAAACTTATCATTAATTATTTCAAACAAATACATACGTAGTCAAATCCCATAAGTCCTAACAAATGAATGAAATGTATTAATGAATAATGTATTTTTATATCTAATGTTTGGCTCTGTGTTAAATTATGCGAAATTATTTAATGATGGCTATAATATTGATAATGACAGGAAATACGCCGTCATTTATTATTAGTTGCGTGATCGTACACAGGTCGTAGGGGACTCAGGTCAGTCGCAACATTTTTTTCGAAAACACTTGTTGTTTGTGTTTTTATGGATAAGTTACACATTGAGTACTCATTCAAAATTCGGAATTATTATATCTTAAAACTTTTTAGTTTATTTAGACGACGTATTACTGAAAAAAAAGGGAAAATATTTACCTCTCTATAAAAACGGAAGTTTTTAAAAAATTATACTTACTCTGAATTATAACTGAATATTATTGACATTATGAATCCGTACTAATACTATAAATAAGATAGTAACTCTGTTTGTCTATGTCTATGTATATTTTCTTCACGCTTAAATCGCTGAAAAGATTTAGATGGAATTAGGTATGGGGATAGTTGGAGACCCTAGAAAGGACATAGGTATTACATATTACAACAATTTTAATTCCGGAAAATTACGTAATATTCTTGGAATAGCGATAAACAAGTTCTTCACATACAGAGTCGCGGTAAAAAGTTAGTAGAACTATAATTACGAATCACAAGCTAGACTGTTTGTAACTGTAAATCGTAAATAAAAATGGAACACCATTATATTCGTGGAAACGTGAAAGTTCCTGAGGTGTATTCGAGTACTTCTCCAATTTCTGTAGCTTGTAGTGTAGCCCCAGTCTCCCCTGCCTCATTGTGTAGAACACGTAATTTGCCATTATTATGTTTATTACCTTCGCAAATAGTGGCTGCATAAAGCCTAAACAGACGCTAATGTATCAACTCTTCATTAATTAGACTATTATTGAACTCACTTAATAATAGGAAAATGTTCTCCTATCATTCATATTTATAACTTGTAAGTAGGTATATTTGTTCACGAAAGGTGTCACTAAAATGTTTGGGTCAGTTTGGTTACCTACTTATTTTCTATTCAAACCTTATACTAAAGTAAGAAATAAGTCCAATCTTGTAGAGAGGTAATTTACAGACTGCGTATCTATGTTTAATATACCGACTTTTAGTTGCTACGTAATGTCAGCTGCAGAACGTCTTGCGTAGCGTTCAACGTAGTAAACCTAAAAGCAAATCTTGAAAATTGCAATTAGCCTAGCTTCTAAATTCTGAGACAATAATGGATTTACATAAGTGATGACGCATTCCTCAACGATAAGCAGTTAGTACGCGCTGATTAATTAACATTTTAGAGACTATGGAGAGAGGCGCAGATTAACAGATTAGAGACTATAAATTGATGCCATTGATTGATTTAACAAATCTCATAATGTCAGTCACAAATCAAGTTCAATCAGAAGCTGCGGCTCTTTACAAAACTAGCTCATAGGTCTGAGACTAAACCACTATGAAACAAAAAAAAAATGACACTTCGTTTGAAGCGATTTTTAGCTGACTTTTTGTTTCCTCAATAGTTGTATCTTCACAAACGGGCTGACGTGGCGTTTGTACAGATATATGTGCGGAAATGACACGTCTATCACTATCTTAATAGCACGAAGTGGAAAGGATGTTCCTACATAATAGCTAGTCAGGTCTGACTCGGGCAGACAAAGCTATGCAGTGTACGCAGCCATTAGTAGAGAATACGAGACCACCTGCCAAAATGAACGCGTTCCCTGCTAACTGGAAAAATCCAAGCAGCGTCACAAACTAGCGTGCAGTACAAAAGTTGGCACCTGGTGATGCGTATCTAACCTGTCACTTTTTGTCTACTATTAACACCATTTGTTCGCATTGGCAAAAGTAACCTTAACGATTACATAATTGATAACGCCCGAGTTCCAAAACATACAAATTCAGCTAAGGTATACCAAATAATTCGATATCAAATTAAAATGTAAGTCTTCACAAAGTAATTTACTTGATAAAATTATACTCATTTTATATTGACACAGAAACAAATTAAAATGGAATGTTAATTGACAACAGAAAACAATAGTTAAAAAAAATTGCACGAGGTGTTCAAAATTCATCGTTATTCTTACATGAGCATAATGTCATGCTCATTACCGTGTGCTGATATTGCAAAATTAATTAAGCATGTCGCCAATCCAACGTAGACAGCATAATATATATCCTGGAGTGCTTATTAAATTTTGACAGTGAATGAACTTTGTGGTCAATATCACGTTGAAGCGCTGTGAGCCTCGAGATATGCGACGCAGACCGCACAACATATAAGTGCAGGCGTGAGTGCAAACGACCCTCTCGACCGCACCAATCTATTTTCAATTTCGAATGCTTTGGCACAAGTAGAATTTGTCTAGCTCACCAATGCTAACGTGCTATGAGTGGATTGGGTTATACACACACATTAATCATTTATGCGGATTTTTCGTTTTGAAAATGCGTACTTCTTAGCATTTTAATAAAAAAAATATCTGTTTTCCAAATAGTAGTTGTGACATGACTTATTGAAATTTAACGGTTCTTGATCTGATCTCAATTTCACGCTATGACTTGTTAAACATAACATTACGATTTATTAGGGTTCTGTACAAAAAAACGGAACCACTTACGGAACCCTTATAGGATCACTCGTGCGTCTGTCCGTCCATCAGTCACAGTGAAATTTGGGAGGATGGTGTAATCATATGACCCAAACACAGATGTGCAAAGTAAATAAATATTTTTTTAAATAGGGGTTATTTTCGGGGGACTAATTAGGAAATAAAAAAAAAGTTTTGCGGACCGTAAAATAAACAGTTTTGATTTTATTCATGAAAGAAGATGAAAATTGACCATTCCCCCCCGCCATCCTATTTATAAAAAAATAGAAGAAAACATTTGACTTTGGCATTGTACGGAACCATATCCACGCGGGTTTAACCCTCTTTATAAGGCCCCACCATTTATTGGAACATACTACCACAAAATCAAAAGCAGCTATCGAATTCATATCTGACAAAGAATATTTTAAAAGCTAGTCGTATTTTCTATAATTACAATGGAAATTGTGACGTATTATGAAAGCAATAAGGTTCAGTTTCCAACTCAATGCAAGTGGTCGCTAAATCGCCTCTACCTTATTAAGGATTAACTCGCACTTGGCCGGTTTTTTTAAAGTTCGTTTTTAATATTAAGTACATGAGTTGTAATTAAAATGATCATGAATAATATCTACTAGGCTTTTTGCCCTAAGGTTAATTTAAATTGTTCTATATTTTCATTGGAATCATTTTGTTAATCAGAAATGACAATAATAATAAAAATATAAGCAAAATAACACCTACATGAGCTTTTTACGTTAACTATTATATGCATACAATGCTGCGGTATTTGATATGAAAATTGTCTAAGCACACCACCCCATTGCCCAAAACATAGCATACTAAATAGCGCAGCGCACACACATCCCTATTCTAATGCACATACACAGAGGACGCGTGCATGCACAGCATGATTCAGTATGGCTTAGTTAGCAACGATAATATTAATTTGGCAAACTCTGTGGAAAATGGTAAATCATGACATGACATTATACTAAAGATAAAGAAGAGTAAAGATGTCACATACATAATTTTGACAGGAGAAGTCAGCGGTTATATTTAATTATTTAAACAAAGAATACCTCTAGAATACATCAAAAAGCATAAATGACAGCTTGCTCTTCTTGCCAAATGGACTTGGCACGACAGGGAAAACTGCATCTTGATTTATGATACAAAAAATGGTTCACAAAAGCCAACTTATTGTCACTACTGTTTAAAAAACTTAGGTACGCAGAATCGAAAAGTTGATCTACGGATGCTTTCAATTTTATATCCTCCTGCTGCTATTTTAGTTCAGATTAATTTTTGATTTTAGGTTTAAATTCGTTCTAAGTAGTGACGTAATTATGTTAAGCTCGAGTGAGCATAACATAATTAAATGAGTATTTACAATTACGCTATGTAGCAGTTTAAAAACATTCGTTTAAATAAATACTGAGAAATAAGTCACAGCATAATCAGCAGAAAACTACATAAGTATGTAGTACATACTTACTCGTATGTTTACCCGCGGCTTCGCACGCGTAAATTATTAGACCCAGCAGTTGAATTTAAATTAAGGGATTTTGCTATATTTCCGCCGGAATTCTTAAAAATTTGGTCGTTGTCTTTATTGGTGTTGCATTATAAACAACAGTGCCAAATTTCACGATTACATACCCAGCGGATGAGATAAAAGTAGCCTTTGTATGTATTATTCCAAATGACCAGTTACTTTCATTCTAATTTCATCCAAATCCGACCTGCCATTTTAGGGTAAAAGAGTAACAAACACATACTATACACACACAATGACACACATACTCACAAACATTCGCATTTATAATATTGGTAGGATGAAATGAAATTAGGTATTTTGTTAAGCGGCTTGGTCTAAAAGCGCACTTGCTTTAAACTCCCACTGTGAATCGGGGAGGTGCGTCGGCCGTCTATTTGTTTTGCCATAGCTTTGTCCGGCGAGGGACATGCAGGTCATTAATTGTTGTGAACGCCAACTCCTAATCGATAGCGCGCAACGTTCGATTCTAGTTTATATTAATGCTATTTGTGCTAACCCCTCTGTCAGTCTATGGCCTTTCTAAATGAACAAACAATTATTATATTTCGAGCTCGTAACGTAACTAACAAAACCAATATACAAACTCGATAAATATTTATAATAGGCAATATTGACTACTACACACATATGTACCTATACAATGGAAGTTTACTCGGTTAATTTCATCTTTGTTATACATTATTGTTATAAATGTACATACATATTTAAGTACTCTCTTTAATATCTTAGTTTTGTAATCCTGGCTAGACCATTTCAGGATACTTAATTGACACATTTTTGTTTGTTACATTTTACTCTAAAGTTGAATCTCATCATCATCATCATTGGTCTACTTTAGTCCACTGCTGGCCAAAGGCATCTCCAATTGTCGCCACTGAGCCCGATCCTCGGCCACTGTCGTCCAGTTCTTGCCAGCCACCTTCCGAATATCATCGCTCTACCTCGTCTGAGGGCGTCCCGTCCCACGCCACGCTTTAAGTTGTATCTAATATGTTGGAATAAGTACTGTGACCATGAGAGGTAGGTACAATTCTGAAACTCAATGAAGCACCATAACATAAATACTTATACTTACTTGAATTAATCTTCCTAGAAAATCGCCCGGCATCAACAACATTCTTGTGATTGTTCAGATGTTGCATAAAACCACATTATTTAGAAAACTTTTTAAATTCACAGCAACTGATCATTGTGTTTTGTTTGTTGCATAAAACTTCAAACTCTTTGTTTAAGTAAAGGCATATTCTGATAAAGCGTAAACTGTCTTTGTTCTCAATGTGTTGTTGTAAACGTGCAAAGTAACACGACCAGCTTATTGTTTACGAAATCAAGTAATAATGTTGCAATTACTGAGTACTCAATAAGTGGCTAGTAATTTAGGGTTTCTTTATATAATCTGACGCATAACACAATAGTTGAGGCATATAACGATGGCAACCTTATCGTACATATTATTGGATCGAGTCAATTGTAGGTAAATACGACTAACGGGCTATGATTGCGAAGGGCGTTTGTCTATTTTTACTTTGTATTTAAAAGAGAGTTTATATAAATTTCATTGACAGCCCTGCTTCTAGGGGTGCGGTTGAAAATTTTATATATATGAATGTTTATTATTCTTGTTATTGTTTTATAATTAATGATGTTGTCTGTTCGTTCGCCCCCTCTTATGTATAAAAAAATGTTTGTTAAGATAGAAATAAATCAAAACGCAGAAATAACACTAAATATTACAAACTAAATTAAAAACTAAGCTATATCTAAAAAAGGCCCCTAATAAACTCGAGTTATCATCAGATACTTTTTTTTTCTTGAACTTTTTACCCGTTGTCGCTATTTCCAGGCATACTCTATGCGGTTATACTGCTACCAAGTAGCCACTTTATTACATATTTAAATGGCGTGATTTTTCTTATAGAGAAAAAAAAAACTATCAAAATTGTGTATTCAGCGTAGAAGGTTCTCACAGAAAATAAGTCTTAATGATTTTCCTTGCCGATGTCGGCCTATTTCTGTGAAAAGGTTCTAGAGTGGGTCGGGCTCATTTGGTTCGATGGTACCTACAATATTATCTTGAATTATTGATCTACTTGTAATTTATGCGTTGCAAAGGATAGATTAAGGTGACTGACTTCATATGGGGACCTTACCTGTTAGTTTTGTTCTTCAGTATAAATATAATTTTTTAATGTCAATAACAACTTAATAATGAAGTGAAAGAATAATCTAACAGAATATATTAATCAAAACACCGTTTTATTTGACTTTTTAATAAATAGCAGTGGAAGCTTATAGCGTGCAGATATTTATTTCGACATCTTAGATCATTTTTAATGAAGTACCTTTTGTTCGTGATGGCGACAATTAATTTTATAATCAATGATAAATACAACTAACGTTTACAGCACAAAAGATTGACACGAAAGGACACATAAATTGAAAGACTTATTTTACCTTCTCGTAATAGTTTGGAAAAATAAATAAACAAATAACTGATATTATAAAATTGAAAAAAGTTGTTCGAACTTTATAAATAGCAATTGATTTATTTATATTTAAAAGAATAAGAAGCATTAATAAAACCTGGGATGATTATATTTAAATCGTTTGTGAACCCTAGAGCGAGGCGGGCGGATGGCGGGCGACGTATCCAAACGCATGAGTACGAACGTGATTAGAATCGCACTAGTTAATGTATGTCCACATTTTAGTTAAATATCGCATGCATCGCTTTGGTAATTGTTTATTGCCACAATAAGTTTGCCTATCTACCTGTTAGATAGCATGCGATTTGTAATAAATTTGATTAATTGCAATCAAGGGTTAGCTCTTCATTAAAAAAAAATTGTTACATAAACTTAGTAATCGTCTATGAATAAACGGATCCTATTGAAAAAAAATCTCGTACCTGAACTCAAATGCTAAGACTCACAATAAGTCCATAATGCTTTCAATGTGAAAGTTAATAGATCTCACGAAAAGCCAAGCCCTTAACTTTAAAAGCCTTGGCTTTTTCATGGAATTATTGTATGACACAGCATTAGAGGCCAGCGAAGGTTGAAAAATACAACGAAACACTTATTTAAAAAAAAAAAACAAAGTTCTGTTTTCTTTTATCAACCCGTCAGGGGCACTGCGAACCCCCGGGATAAGTTGACGCTAGAGCCTTGCAGCGTTAAGCCGAAGAAGTACCTATGTATACCTTCCATTAGCTGTGAGCAATTCCAAATTTCCAAATGCATGTGCCACGGCGTGGAAACTTTATGTCGAGTGATTCACGTCGACGCTACGCTAATGCCTCCACAAGCAATTGAAAAGCAATTCGTTAATTAATACAATTGACGTGGTCTACGCTGTGCGGATATGCCCCAATTACCTACGGGATATTATCGATCCATTCCAATATCTCAAACTCGCATCCTATTTGGTGCGCCTACGTCTGTGGCGCGCCGCAGAGAGCTTTTAATAAATAGGTAATTGAGTATGCTCTGCTTGTAATTTGTCGTTTTCGCTAGAAATCACACAACCTGACTTATGCGTTACGTAAGTAATCAATACTTTTTTTAATGTACTTGTTAGCACGGTTATTAAAATGATATATGCTAGTGGGTTCAAAAGATTCAAATAAAAATGATTGAGATTATGGATCAACTTATTTATCTTCAAATTAATTGGATTAAGGAGTTAGTTCAACTAGAAATAGCCTTAAGTAGGTATCGATTAAAAGTATTTTCTGTTTACGTCCTCAATGTCGTTTTTATTTGGTTTTTTGGTGTCGACAAATCCTTGGACAATTTAGTTAAAGACTTTAACAACATCACAATATCAGCCGACAACCGGTACATGATTGAAATTGTCTACGAGCCTGTTGTACATGCAACACTCTACCAGGCTCGTAGCGGGGCTACGGAGCTACGAGCTACGGTGCAATTTCGGATATATCGAAAAGTAATAAACACCCAAAGCTTTCATGAAACTGAAATAGTACAACATAAAATAAAATTTATTTGTATTACTGATCCCAGTATTTAATTTCCAATTCTTATTTCGCGGTATAACGAATATTTACCTATGCAGTCGCTTTTGTTTTTTTTTTCAATAAAATCTCGGTTGTTTTTTACATATTGGAGATTTTAATGATTTTTTCTCTATACCGAGGTTCGAGCCAGAGTACATTTACTACTTTAAACTAGAAATTAAAATACCACAAACAGGACTTATCACGCACACGAGTAATATTTACCTCGACGTTTCGACCACATTACAATGGCCGTGGACACGAGTGGACTCCCACACTGCCACTTTAATGTGGTCAAAACTTCGAGGTAAATATTACTCGTGTGTTTACAGTTTTTTAGGCGGCTTAGTTGTGTCGGTTGCACATCGCTCTAATTAGTGAATGGAATTTACCGGTTTACAATAATATTAGAGACTTTGATTAAGTTACATACGAATGTGACTGTAGAACTATTAAGCAAGATCAAAGTGAATTGTTTAGCTATTTCTGGCAAAACCGTGTGCAGTTGGCGACGATGACCGCGCCGCTCGCTCCAAGCGAACGCCTGCGCCTGCCCCTAAAGCTGGCATTATCTGTATCTAATTTATGGACACACACTGTTTACGTTTACGGTCAGCTATCGGTACTTATGGAAAATTCAAAGTAATAATAAAAAATCATTTAATTCACACGAAGAAAATTATAGCCAATTACATAAATATGTGCCACGCCACAGTAGTGGGATAAAATTCGAATTATGTAAATTTTACGAAAACGCCACGACTCAGTCGCAGATAGAATATAAAAAGAAGTGTAATAATAAGTAATTAAGTTTCAAAAAATATATTAATTTATTGAAGTGAGCCGAAATTTACAAAGAAACATGTAAAATTTAAATTATACTCGTAACAGGAATTGATCACAAGAAATGTGTTACGACTTATAAATTAACGAGATACCTATTATAGCCGAACTCTGCGCAGAAAAATCTCAAGACACAAAATCAGAACGGTGTAGCAAACTACTTTTAAATTTAAGCTATAAGTTCAAATACGAAAAAAAAAAACATTTTATTCTTCTCTGCTTTTGCCTTTACATTGGTGCATGCTGAACCCTGGGTTGGATGGTTGAAGTTGGGGTTAGGGGGAGCACGGGCTGGGGGTAAATTAGGAACAAGTCAGGTGGCACCTCTGCTCTGGCTCACAACCATTCAATAACTACTTATTCCTTGCACTAATATAGCTAAATTAACGAGACAATGTTTGATGTAGATCAATAATGTAGAAGTGATATCGAACAGATATTTGCGGTTGTATTGCATTGTAATCGGCCAAGTAAGTGCTTTATCATTTTTATGACAGTCCCTCCATCAGAAAGAGTTACAATAAGGCTTAAGTAAGCAATAACACTGTATTTCAGTGAAATTGAGTGACTTAGCTTCAATTTCGGATAAATCCACTCTACCCTCTTAGGATAGTATCTACCATATTTGCCTTTTCGTAGTTTTAATCATATTATTGAGGACTAAGGTGGTATTTTTCCTGGAATATTAAACTATTTCCTTAAAAATATGAATCTAACCGATTTCTAGGCCAATAAAGTCGTTCTATTGTGCAACAACAAAACAAGCAAGAATCCGACTAAAAAAGAATCCGGCGAATCGGGTACTTAGTTGAGAGTTTGAATTTTAGTTTTAGATGTAGCAACAATGCTGTCTCTCTCTTGCACTATGGCCGCCGCCATGACATGCAAAACGATTGTAAGATCCTGAAACTGAATACTAAATATAGCGTTTTTTTTTCATGCTTAAGGACTCGAACCAACTCAACATTTAACAACTCAATTATTATTAGCCTTTGATATCTTATACTCTACAAATGATATTGAGGATAGTGTTGTAAGAATTTCTTTGTCGACTAGATGACGTCGAACGGTGTTAATGAAAACCAGCATATAATATTTTGGAATTCCCATAAGAATATTGACAAAATCGCGCCATCAACTCAATGGTTTCAATTCAACTGATAGACTCAATAGTTTCTGCGTAGGCAGCCACGAGTAAAGGGTAGTTTGTAATATAAAGCTTTGTAGTCAACTCTTTTATCATTCGCATTTTGTTTGAATTTGTCTAAGGTTTTGTTTCAAAATAGCATAATAACATAAGGCATTATTGGTCCAAATTTTAACCAGCTTTGTGCGGTTGTCGCCCCGCATCAGATGCGAGCTTCCAGACTCGATAAAATCGCTACTCGAATCACTATCGATAGAGCTGTGTCGGGGACTAGAAGACAAAGCGGGGCTAATCAGGCGCATTTGTTCGACAAACCCGGCACTCACCCCTTCCCGCGGCGGGCGCCTCCCACTGCACGCTTCCGCTGATGCAGATAATTAACGGGTCCTGCCTATTGTTTAGAGGTCCACTTTCCATTGTATATCCATGCTTTACCATGGCCTTGACTTATTAATTAAGACCTAATTAATAAACGCAAAAAGTTCGTGACGTTTCACTAGTGTTTTTAGACTTCCGTATAAGGAAATCTCAACACGTTTGCCCGTCTGTATAAATGTTTGTTCGTCCGTCCGTGGCTTACCTTAGCACTGTGTGCTAGAATGCTGTTATTATTCATACAAATTTCGCACACACCATTGAATTTATTTACAGGAGTGTGTAGGGTTACAATAAAACTTACTAATATTGAATATTTGGCCCCTATTTATTAGTATGTTGCGCGTGTCCATGCACATAGCCGGATTTAATTGTGCTGAGTCATGAAAATGCTTCATACTGCTGTTTACTGCAAGTCACTAAGTATTACAACTTTTAATACGTAGGTACTTTAAACCATACAACTTACACGATCCGTTTCTCTAAGAAACATCGGGAGATGAAATCAAAAGAGGGGTGCGAGACGAAACATAAAACCTGTATAAATAATTCAGATCCGCCATTACGTTGTCGGAGCTTGGTATCTTAGGAGGAAAACTACGCGTTTCAATATTTAAACACGGGCGTTATATGTATTGCAATTTTCATTAATGATTAACATGGATTCAGGTGGGGCGCGCCAGGGACCGCCTTCGTCCGACAGACAAACAGTCATACATAAGTTATGTCAACAGTGCGCTTCTATTCGGCTGTTAATCTAAAGGGAGTACTAATACGGTAAGCTATTCATATTGTATGAGAGAACGGACGGTAACCGTATAATATATTTATTGCGTCATTGTAGTTACGTGAGTCCACTGCATTGGCACACCTGTTTGACGTAGCTTCCAAGAATGCCTTACTTTTGATTGGACTAAGTATAATCAAATAATGCATATCGGAGTTAGACATCCAAAATCAATGATTCGAAAAAAAACCTATTGATATTGTATGCAACAATCTCAACAACTAAGTACCTAATTATAATTACCGTAGAGTCCAAATGAACAAACACCGAGTTTTTTGCGTGCGGTCATTACTTATTGATTGATTTGAATGAAACATTACGTGACATTTCTTTTTATAATTGCTTTATCTTTTCTTACTTACTGGTGTTATCATCGTGAGACTCTCTGCCCCTTGCGCAAAATTTTGTGAGGTTTTTATGCGAAATCTCTTTATGATTTATGCATAACTTTAGCTTTAGTTAAACATTTTAAAAATACGTACCCGAAAATCTCACATTTCATAAACATCCCCACTCCTATCCGATGGAGTTTCGTGATTTTTCGAGACCATCCTTCTTCAAGGTTCTTTGAGCTGTGGTGGCCTAGTGGTTTGACCTATCGCCTCTCAAGCAGAGGGTCGTGGGTTCAAACCCCGGCTCACACCTTTGAAATTTACCACGAGCTTTGCGGTGAAGGAAAACATCGTGAGGAAACCTGCACAAACCTGCGAAGCAATTCAATGGTGCGTGTGAAGTTCCCAATCCGCATTGGGCCCGCGTGGGAACAACGGCCCAAGCCCTCTTGTTCTGAGAGGAGGCCTGTGCCCAGCAGTGGGACGTATATAGGCTGGGATGATGATGATGAAGGTTCTTTATTTAGGTTGACGGAGTTGTATTAGCGCAGCTGCTGTAAGTTTTACTGAATAAAATTTAGGAAGATTTTATTCATTTATATTGCTAATTCCGTACTTTGGATGTACAACCACCGTGAAAAATCTTAAAATGAAAATTCTATCTATATCTAAATCAGCGCAAGGTGTCCGCCACAAGATTTACTTGAGTAAAAATTCCAATACAATCGAATACCGAACTGAATACGCTGAAAGACACAAATTGATTATTACATCAAGGTACTTTGTACTTTTATCAAGAAAAAAAAAACATTGAGCTCGGAAACATTACCCCGATTAATTCACTGGCCGTCAGAGAGGTCCTTTGAACAATCGCTCCCGTCATTCGCTATCGGCTTGTCGATAGCTCAAACTTTACACATTGAACGACAATGGAAACTCTGCATAAACAGCACAAGCGACAACAATGCGTCTACTGATGTCTATGTCCAATGAAGTGTCCGTTCTAAAAGGATATCTATTTCCACTGGTGTAAGTTCACCGTTTTAACCGTTTTTCCCCGATTTCTAAATAGAATCTCATTCTTCGCGTTGAAAAGGCGTTGATGGCTAATCACGTTTGAGAAGTGAATGCGGTCGGGCGCTCTGTCGCCCGCCATGTGCCGCTGTCTCCCGTGTGATTCCAACACCATTATTCCCTCTCACAATGGAAATGCAGCAATGGACTTAACTGACCTTTAAATTTGCCCGTTTGCCTTTATTTGCTTTATAAACTGAATGAACGACGTACCATTTATACGACTCTTTTAAAGGACTATAATATTGTATTATTAATTATGTGTATTGTAAATAAAATGTGGTCTGTTCATGCAGATCCTTCTCCTCCACCACCACATAATCATCATTTATTTCATTTGAGAACGATTATCTGTCAATTATACAGCGTTGAGAATTAACTTGTGTAGAGCGTGTAGAGTGAAATGCGTTAGCGTTTTGTGTGGAAGTGGGGACAGCGAGTTTTGCATCCGTCTCAGCCTATATACGTCCCTCTGCTGGGGCACAGGCCTCCTCTCACAACAAGAGGGATTGGGCCATAGTTCCCACGCGGGCCCAATGCGGATTGAGACCTTCACACGCACCATTGAATTGCTTCGCAGGCTTGTGCAGGTTTCCTCACGATGTTTTCCTTCACCGCAAAGCTCGTCGTAAATTTTAAAACTTTTAATGGGTTTTGCATGAAAAATGAAAACACAATAATATATGTGTCGCAGAGACGAAGCTCTTTTGCTGAGTTACAGTAACAGTCGAAACGATGAAGTATTACAAGAAACCATCATACCGAATAAAATTAAACTGTGACGAACTAAATTAATGAATGATATGATATCATTAAAACGTCTACGAGTTTTATAGAAAGAATGTCGCCAAGGTTCATTATAGAATGCTACGATGCAAATAGTTCAAGTAAACCATTCGGTTAGACCACATGACAAGCAGTAGGTACAATCCGATTAGTGTTCAGTCGGCGTTGTTATTAGAAAATCAAATTATTCGTTGAGCATTAACATGGTGTTCTAACAATTTAATATCTGATTTACGTTCCGAGTTGGTTATTAGAGGGTAGTGCACCAGAAGTTACAAGCATATTTTCTGTTGAGGCTATTTCATACTAATTCTATCTAGCTCTGCGGCTAAAAAAAACCTAAATAGGCGTAAGACATTAAATAAATAAGAAAAGTTTATTATTTACGAATTAAACTAAATCAAACATGTTTTTTAACTTCAGAATGATTCACTTTAAAGAATATTCGACTGCAGCAGGTTCGATAGTAGTTTTTTCTTATGCTCTACATTACCTTTCTAGGCACCATTACGCATACGCATCATTAGTTTCTGAGTTTCATACAACTAATAGTTGTACGTTTTATAATACGAACCGTAAATTTTTACCGAACACGTTTTTAAACAATTTACTTGGATTATTTTTTAAAGAGACTCATTTGAATAATTATTATTTTGGAAATATTAATGTTTTCATATTATAACGGGTGTGGCCTTTTTTGCTCGTAGTACAGGCCAAACCCGGTATTTTCTCGTCATCGAAGTGAAAAGTAGAGCCCTAAATAGAGCCAGGGACCTCGGGTTAATATGGCACCTTTTAATCACTCAATACAAATTCTTCTGAACTTACCTAATAATGTTTGATATTGTTTTATAAATTCCTTTGTCACTAATTTGTTCCCTTTGTTCACAGACGCTCATCGTATCAGCTAATCAGTCGTGTAACACGGTGCAATGTAGCAGAGGCTTATAAATATGCCGATCCATTGTATTTATAATTAATACATATAAACAACGCTTATCAAATATCTATATTCGAAGATAACAGAGCAGGATTGCAATCTAAAGGCAGTCAAAAGCAGGCACCGCTGCAGCCGTCAGCGAAGGTGTTAAATTTATCTGATTTTCAATCTCCCCTTGTATTACGAAAACCGTGTTTTTAGGTTTGATTAAGAAATTGGGTTGGTTGGTTATTGTAAAGTGAGTGATTTGTATACTGGTATTAACCGGTTCCCTGTCCCGAAGCAATGTGCATCGGTCTATTGACACGGCCTCATAGTACGTAATGATAAAGTAATGTAATGTCCCTAATGTAATGTCCCCATAGTCACTTTAATTGGTTATCTAAATGTGGTTCAAGATTAAAATATTATAATATAATACGTAATAAAATTTATTATTTATCGAAAGAACACCTGCATTATTTACATCACTGGCCATGTGGCACATGTGCCTCATGGACGTACCAGTAGTCACGCATGAGGCACATGTGCCTCATGGGACAGGGAACCTGTTAATAACTTATGCAGTAAACTATTACATCATATATGTGCTGTGTGTACGTGCGTGCACGCGCGTGTGTGTGTGTGAGAGAGACTTGAAATTTTGCGCGGGTGTTCATCATAGAACCGAAATGCAGACCGCAAGGTATAATTTCTGGGAATTTCCATAGAAATATTTTGTGAAGTAATGGTTTACGCGAACGTAACTAAGCAAAGCTTGTGCTATAGTTACCAAGCAATGCTTGGTTAGTAAATAGGTAGGTACTGATTTAAATACATAGAACATTCATGTCTCAAATCCTAACAGTTGTTTTTATCATAGAGGTACAAAACTGCCCCTACCGGGATTCGAACCCGGGGTCTCTAGCCTTATACTTAGGGTCGTTAACCAGTATGCTATCCGCCTGTCGGTTGTGATTCTAAATGTGTTCGATCGTGCACTAGCCTAGTAGCCTAGCATCAAAAATGACTTTAAGCCAGATAAAAACGTTGAATGGTTGGGCTACAATCTGATTCGTTGCCCAAAGTGAGGTTTTTCGATTTTCCGAAGTCGTACGCAGACTAGTCATGTTTTGGCTATGGACGTACCTACTTATTGTAGAGAGCTAAGACGTGAATTTGGTGTACCTCTATTTACAACAAGCCATGTATCAAATGTATTCATGTACCTCTTTTTCTGTATAGTTGTACAGTACAATAACGATTTTACATTTTAAAACTTCCAAGACGCCTTTTTCTTAAATTACTTTAAAGGATCTAAGCGTTCATAGACAAAGAGGGACAGACGGTGAGAAGTAACTTTTATAATAAATACGTATAAAAAAGATAAAGATGAATCGACTGAAAGCCGTGTTCAAAAACTAGTGTAGGTAATGTACGAGAATGTACCTACTGACTGTCACCCTTAATCCTCTTGCACTAACAAACCGGTATTGAGTACATAGGTGTGTGTTTTGCGCAAATATGGAGGTTCATTTTGCAATTCAGATTCGTGTGTAGCCCTCGTCTGGTACAGCTTGCAATAAGCGCGTCTTCCTAAGTTACGCTTCTTTTGCACAGCTTAGATGTAGCAGAGCAAATAGACTACATATTTGAATGTTATTGTTTTCTTGAATGCAATTAATAAAAAAAACAATACGTTAACCAACGTTAACATTTTTGCGATTGGATTATCGTTTTTCTATGCAACAATGAATATTACGGCTACGAGTAGTTACAACTGGTAGCATGGTGTACGGTTGTGTCACTCTGAAGATGAGCTCTGGTTGAGTTCGAAACGCGTCAGTGCAGTGTGGTGGTGGTGATAGATGGGTTTGTGTGACGTGTGTGTGTTCTTACAGTGTGGAGGTGGAGGAACTGCATGAATACGCATATTTTGCATAAGCTTAGCTATCGTAAGGTCGCGGATGAGCAAGGAAATTATTTTTGTTTCTTTTTTAAGTTTTTGTGTTGTGAGCACAGAAGCAGGTAGGCATACAATTTATAAAAAAAAAACCTTTTCGAAACGCCAAAATAATGTCCAACAATGTTTAGGGAGCGAAAACGAATTTGCAGGTGACTGACTAAGTACATAGATAGGTATCTTTGGTGTGTTTGTTTATTTGGTGTTATCCTGAAATTGATCTATAATAAAGCGGGCTAGGTGCTCTTGCTCCTACACCTAATAGAATGATTGGCTATATGTCCAAAATCAAGCGAGGCTAATTCGTGGCTCGAAGCTCGCCCGGTGCACTGCAGTGCGCTTGTGTTAACAAATCAAGTTTGCTGCGGCGTATCCCTTGATAATTTGTTCTAATTGAAATTCAAGTCATTGACATGGCCATCGGTCGTAATCGAGTTTCTCGGGGCACGTTCTCCGGACATCTGTTTCGGTGCGAGTTTAGGTTAGATGGCAATTTCAGAACGCTTCGGAAACCAATGTTAATATTGATGTAACTACGAAACATTACTTTATTACGGAAACGCATTACTTTAAACTTATAAAACAAACAAGCTGGAAAGACATGTCGTGGCCAGTCACATCACAATACCGAAATACAAAAGGCCGAATTTTGACAAGACCTACGAACGGAAGTACAAATATTGAATCGTCAAATATTTGTTTGAAAGTACGTTTTACCGAAAGCAAAAGAACCCGCAGACCATAGGTAATCCAGACGTTTAAAATATATACACGAGATCGAATAATAGTTTTTAAAACGTTCGGTATTGGCGTTGGAGTTGTGTACGCAATTGTACCTAGCACTCCTCGCTTCGCTCATCGTCATACCTAATTTTTCTGAACCATAAATGGTGCAAAAAGAGATACATGTTAGTTTTACTCATTCTACATTTTACTTAGGATTTTGTAGTTTTGGTAATTTGAAAATAGATTTATCAACTATCGACATTTTACAGTTTAGGTATTAGGTACGAGCTACGGGTACGATTATAAATTTAGATATATTAAGCGTTGATATTTCAGTTGTAGGATTCCCGACTACTAACGTAGCTGATGTTTAGCAATGAGAGTATTTTATTATTTTTTGACTGCGCTATTATTATTTTATTGCATTAGTTCTATAGCGAAGTTGTCATGCTGTCTTAGGTGGAGAGGTTCCACAGTGGGTCACGGTTCAGCAGATCTATTAGTGGCTAAAGGTATGTAGGCACGCGGCGTGCAAAGCGCGGGTCGCAGGCGCGGCGCGACCGCGGTGTCGCGCCACTCTGTCATCGGTTAGCGCGGCTAACAGGTTGCCAGACTTCGCACTATTTTTGTGTCCCGCGCGCGGGCCAGTGATGTGACCCATCGCACACACCTGTTGTGCTTATTTTTAACCCCCGCCGCAAAGAGGGCTGTTTTTGTATGATAGAGGAAAACGAGCTGGCGGGTCACCTGATGGAAAGCAATCACCACTCATAATATAAGTTGACTTACAGATACGTTGCCGGCCCTTTATATGTGGGGTGTTATAGGTGTGACGCCAATGTCTGTCTGCCTGGGCCATCGTAGCGCTCAAAGAGATGGACCGATTTCGATGCACTTTTTACGTGAAAGCGAGTTTCGCTCCGGTGGTTCTTAGCGATGTTTGTTAAAAATCGGTACAGCCATTTTTGAAATATTCAACTTAGAAATTTTGTGATCAAAATAACAAAATGTAACCATAATTTCGTGTAGTTTGAGTGTCTGTCTTACATACCTACATATAAATATATCACTAGTTATATTAAGATAACAGATACAAATGAAGAGAGGCATTGCTAGGCATTATGCTGCCATGGGTGCCGGTACAGTCAAGGTCAAAGATATCTTTACACTTTAGTACCTTGTCACTGTATGCCTTTTGTCAATTTTATACGTATGAAGTGACAGCGATAAGGTACTAAACTTTGACCTTATCTGTACTAGTTCCTAGCGATATGCTCAGAGACGTTTAATAGTTCCATTTGAATAAGTAACATCCAAAAAGCTGATGAAATATGTTTTGTAAGTATCTAATATTATAATTATGCACGCAAATTCTTGGCTATTAGGAAATGCAACTTGCCAACATACCTATGCGTCATACCGTAACACGATTAAAATATTTTATTTACATTATGTAATCTAATTACTGCGTGATGGGCACCATGCCAAAAGGCCCACCTCTCTTTTTTAATTAAAGTTTTAGTATTAGTTATTTTTAGTCAAAATACCACAAACGGGACTTATCACGCTATTATTGCACAAGTAATATTTACCTCGATGTTTCGGCAACGTTACAGTTGCCGTGGTCACGAGTAGACTCAGATTAGTTATTTTAATTTAATAGTAGTTTTAGTCCTATAGATATTTTGTATTTTCTTAATATTTCTTAATAAATTATTTTTTAAGTGTAATCGGCACACTTAACTAAATTATTAACTGACAATTTTAGGAAGGAATGCAGGCATAGTAAACATCCCTTTCTATCGTAGGTATATACCTATATAATTTCCCTCAGTTTCATTTTTTGGGTAGTTATCCACTAGCGTTACAACTGCTACGAGTATGGTATTATCGTCGTATAAAGAAAAAAAAATCACACAATTTTACGCACAGAGTTATTGCTCTGGGCTGTTTATCGTGTTTGATGTTTTTGTTTGTATTATTATCCATTAACAAATTGATGTTGTATCTGTACAGGTTTATAAAATCCTTGTGCTGGATGAGGCACATTTCTTTAATACTTA
Organism: Choristoneura fumiferana; assembly: GCF_025370935.1. Taxonomy (NCBI): domain Eukaryota; kingdom Metazoa; phylum Arthropoda; class Insecta; order Lepidoptera; family Tortricidae; genus Choristoneura; species Choristoneura fumiferana. The sequence goes on along the minus strand of NC_133472.1, from coordinate 26,255,590 downwards.
TAAATAAGCGATAGGACACTGATAGCGGTTGAAACTCTAATAGAACTGCCCATTTAATGGTCTGTTAAATAGGTATAATCTTTACTTATCGTGGACAAGGTTTGAGTTGCGTTCTCGGTTGACACACCACGAGGCTATGATATCTTTAAATCATTTGAAAGCCGTATGCGTGTGTCGCCAAATGCGATTAAATTTCCATGTACAGAATGTTTTACAGTTATCCCGGAATATTTCAGGAGATTGCTGACAAAACATCTCTGTACCTAAAAGCTTTTCATCTGAGTTTTTGATTGAAAGTGTAGTCACGCCATTAAATTCAATACGACCTCAAATTCGAAATATTTTTCTTCAATTTAAACTATAACACTATAACAAGCACTTATGAATTCAAACAAAAATCTACCACCGGTAGACAATTTGAACGTCATTCTGTTTATGGAAGCATTTGTCGAAGACAATTGAAAATTCCGGGAATATATTTATAGGGGTGCTCAGTAAAACCACAGAATAACTTAATGGTACTAGTAAAACTAAGCCAACTTAAACGTTTGCTGAATTATACCGGAGTTCTTTGTACACGCCTTGTAAAATAAACATACAAATACTTACTTAAGTTTATTAAAAATATATAAAAGCTATAAGTGGTGTGTGTTTGTAGCAACACGATAAAAAAAATACTATTAAAACAAAACCCATAAAGAGCGTAACGTATTTGATGTTTCTCGGCACAGGTAGCACATTCGCGCGTAGATACTATCCGGAGGGTGTGTGCGTCGGGCCGATAAGCTGAAGCGATTGTCAGAAGGACGTCGGGTAGCGCACAGCTCGCCACACACTTGTGTAGTTTCGGTAGTCGCCAACCCGCCTCCCCTTCGCGATCTCCCCGCACGTGAACTTGACCTAGATAGCGGCCGCAATCAGAGTAACATAGGCTGTCCCGTCACATTATCACATACTTAATCCGCGTTAACATTAAACAACAAGCTCCTATTCTATTTGACATTTAGCTAATTCAGTGAGATTACACATCGAAATCAGCGACGAACATTTCAGGCTGCAGTACGAAGTTGTGTCGCGGTTAACGCTTCCAATTTAGAGACTCGTATCCGGACGTTTGGATACCGTGCAATCCAGTATTAGTAATATTACGCTTTAAAGTGATACATTAGTGTACTTGTATATTAACACACACCGTACGAGTGCTTTTGAAAGTGTATAACATTAACCGAATCATTTGCAATTTTACCTGACTGACCTGTATTGTATTGTAGTACTATTAGTTATTCTGTGGTACAGACAAGTTTAATAATATGAACTTATTCAAAGTTTCAAAAATAAGTACCTTAGACTCTTATTCAGAGGCAATAAGACCGTAGTAACATATTTTTGAGTGGTTCGAATAGATACTTATTTTTGCACTTGACTGTACCTACATTTCTCTGTCCGCTAGCACAGAATAAGTAACAGTACAAGTAAGTAATCGACTGCTAATTCGATTTTGATAAATATTGCGTCATCAGATTCGTCTTCATACAGCGAGTGAAATAGCGGATTTGAAGCGTTGTAGTGTTCGAACTGAAAAATTGACTGTACCTACTTTTTCAAGATCGAGGGTCTTCATCATTAAGTCAGTGGGTATCAAAACAAATGCATTTAAAAAGGCGAGTACGACTATTTAAATGGTTAAATATTGTTTGGAGTGACCATTTATAAAAAATATATATAATGGGACTTGACACCAATTGACCTAGTCCCAAAGTAAGCAAAGCTTGTACTAAAAAAATAACAAAAAAATACTATTTTTTTAGAAACTACGCCTGCCCTTACTTTTACTCATAGACAGGTACCTGTATATCTTCAGTATGCATTGAACTTAGGTAAGTACCATAATCATGTCAGTAGGTAATTTTTTAGAAACATTTGTTTCGTACTTAGTAGATAAACCGAAGGCCCCAAGTGAATGTAGTTATTTTTATAAGTAAGTACCTGCAGTGCATTATGTAAATACTATCTACACGTACGGGTACCTATACGTAATAGTAAATGCAGTTAATTTGGTTAATGGTCGAGGATATACTATAAACTTATTTTATGAAAAAGGAGTCAATCCAAGTTACCCTTTTTAGGGTTCCGGAGCCAAAATGGCAAAAACGGAACCCTTATAGTTTCGCCATGTCTGTCTGTCTGTCTGTCCGTCCGCGGCTTTGTTCAGGGACTATCAATGCTAGAAAGCTGTAATTTTGCACGGATATATATGTAAACTATGCCGACAAAATGGTACAATCAAAATTTAAAAAAAAAACATTTATTTTAGGGTACCTCCCATAGACGTAAAGTGGGGGTGATTTTTTTTCTCATCCAACCCTATTGTGTGGGGTATAGTTGGATAGGTCTTTTAATTAGGGGTTTGCTAAGACGATTTTTCGATTCAGTGTGTTTGCGAAATATTAAACTTTAAAGTGCAAATTTTCATAAAAATCAAGCGTCCCCCCCACTTCTAAAATCTAAACCGGTGGGTGGAAAAATTTGGAAAAATTCGGGATGATAGTAAGTATATCAAACTTTCAAGGAAAACTATAACGGCTAAGTTTGCTTGAGAATTATTAGTAGTTTATGAGTAAATAGCAGCCTAAGGTATAAAATATACAAACTTGAAAGATTCCGTATAAATACGAAATCCTTAGAAAACTATTACTAAATGTTTTCGTAATGGCTACGGAACCCTATTTTGGGCGTGTCCGACACGCTCTTGGCCGGTTTTTTCGTTAATCTGTAGATCTAATAACAACAATTCGTGTATTCAGGTGAACACAATATTATTAATCTTATTTTTACTAATATTTTGATTTTAAAATATATAAAACACGTACGTAGGTAATTAGGTACATGCTATCAGCTTTATGTATAAATACGTTATGCGTAGAATTCTTTTTTGCAATTTTCCAAGGTAATAACTACCTACCTATCCCTTGTCCTTTTTTGGGTCTCAAACTATCAGCAAACCAAAAAACATTAAAATTGGTTTAGCAGTTTGAGCGTAAACAGACAAAGCTACTTTCGCTTTTAAAATATTAGTAAGGATATTATTTTATTTCATCCAAACCCAGCATTTCCAGACATTGCTCCATTGGTCGCCAATAAAAGAGTATTTGCCGGAAATCCCAAAAAAAATTCCCCATCACTATAGATCGAATGAACTTTGAGCTGGTGTGATTGCGAATGATCCGCACCGCGGGTAGGTACTGAAGCCAATTAAGCGGTTTTTACGCGTGCGTACAGCCGGGAACAACGGTATGTACACATATTGTGTACCATATTCCATTGCCATACGGTAAAAACTTTACAGATATCTTTGTCCGCGACCATACAGTCGGCCGCGGGATAGCGCGCCACGGCGCGGTGTCCGCCGTGAACACGAATGTGTACATTGTGGACGCGGGACCGGTAGCTAGTTGACTTTTTCAGAGGCCCGCGTTGACTGACTATTCGCAGCTATAGTTCAAACTGAGGGTAAATTAAACGCATAACCGGAAAAAAGAAACGGAAGCAGAGGTAAGATGATGTTATCCTTGCTATTATTAGAAATGCGGCAATGAGTTTGTTTGTTCCGCTGTCATGCCTTAACTACTAAACCATATACGTACATACAATAAAAGACCAAAATTGTTATTCCCGAGGGCGCGTGATAAACAAATTCTTCGGAGACGAAGCAACAGCTAGTTTAGAGTAAAATTACAAAACCGCATTATTTTTTATTATTTAAGTGTCATCTCGTGACTATGTATAAAATAATAATTTAATGATTTCTTTCTCTCTTTTGTATTAAACCTAATTGTGACAATGTAGGTACAGATAATTTATGCAGTTGATTGTCATTGCATGTGTTACCTCAAGTCTAGTTTATTTTGTAATATACCAGTTTACTGTAAGTATACATACAGTATAGTCAAGCAAATGTCGTACTAGTAAGTACGTACGTGAGTCCACGCTAAGTATCTAAAATTGACAGAAACTTAATGCTTATTATTTTGTGATTAACAGTACAAGAAAAAACCTAAATGCATGCACAGTTGTAACAACTACTCAGAAGTTTCATATAATTAAAAAGTCAAAATCAATAATGGCCTTTAAGAGATTCCATATGAAACCACAGCGAATAAACAATTTAAAGGCAATTACTGAGCAAAAACCACTTGCACAAAGCAGCAATCACACCAATTTAAATGCTCCCGTCAACAGTCCATCAATATGTCAGTTTAGTCAGGAAATGATGAATTAAATTCTGTGTAAAAGTCCGTGATCGACGCATAGCACGCGCGGAGGATTCAATTAAAATATCAGCTAGTGTGGATGAATTTGACGACAATCACATGACCAATTATCGCAGATGATATTATCTACCGTAGTTGGGTGGCGCGTGCACCGCGCCGGGCTGAGTCGATCACCTAAACACCAACATGTTATTAAAAAAGTATAAAAGGTGTCACAAAAATAATTTAAGATCTTTCAATAGCAAATGATCAGTTATATAGTTTTAGTGCTAGGTACCTACCTGTGCTTCTATATTTAAGTCGAATCTATATCGGCTTGCATAATTGTTGCAAGTTAATGTAATGTTAATGTTGAGACAGAATAAAAAAAAACTTGGAAAAAAACAAACAAAACAAAAATTTATGGCTATCATTTCAGTAGTTAAGGCATGAAAGCGGACCAATTAAACAAACTCACTTTCGCATTTATAATATTAGAAAGGATGAACCCAGTAGTTAGTTAAATCAAAGAAGTTGTTTGAACTGTAGGTACATTGACGACGGCCTAATATCAAAAGTATAGTTATAAACGAACCAAGACAGCAGAATCATTTGTTATTAAATCTGTTTTCGTCCAGCGAAATCCATTGAGCTTATTTTTTAAACACAGTTTTGTTCAACTTCATTTCCGACATTTATTATTCGTGAAGGAGAGATACAGTAGGTACGGTCAAGGAGTTTAATTCATTGGCCATTATGGAACCATTTCACAGTAAACGTTATAGTGACATCGCATTCATTAACAAGGAAAATTGTAATGACTTTTCCTTTGAAAAGGTCCCCATGAATTAAATTCCTTGACTGTACGACAAAAATCTTAATGAACGTAGATGAGGTTTGCACGAAGGCGCTTTATTATATTTTTATTATTCATTTATTGTTTTTTATCATTAAGGTATTATTATTTCTTAAACCTAATATAAATAAAAACCGCAAACAAAAGATACAAACAGCGACATTCAAGGCGAACAGTAAAAACAAAGTTTTGCAAGACAGCCGCGTTATTTCGGTTTTTTGCCACGTTCATTTAAATCTTTGTTGCACTGTAAATTAATTATTTTTCGAATAAAATTAACGTAGGTACCTTTAACTTATAAAAGTTTATAAAATTGTGTGTCAGAAATTGAAATCATGTTTATCCTTTCCATTTGAAAGAATGAAAACCCATACTAATGTATCATAAATACAAATTTTGCAAGTATATTAGGCTACCTTCCTCTTTCCGAAAAAAGTATTAGCTTATTACTAAGTAATTCTAAGTGGACCAAGAAAAATTAAACACTGAAAGCTTCAACATACTGATACCATTAAAACGATGAGGTAAATTGTAGGTGATATTCCGATAGATAACAGATGAACAAAAGTGAAAGGCACTTTGTAGTATGCGAATCTGTTGAATGTTTTTAGGAAAAATATACGCAATACCACTGATTAATTCATTGTAGATATTTCTGTTTCAGAAATACAGAAATTGCGTAGGATTTAAAATATTTTTAATTGTTAGAGATGCAACTGTATTTTTCACTCTTAAGCATTTCGGGTGTGACGCTTGCCGTTGCAACGGTATTTTATTTGCAAACGAAATATATGTGTACAATAAACGGTATCGCCCGCTCTTAATAGATACGAGTATGTCTAAAGTTTGAATGCTCTCGGCTGCAAGGGCAAACCTGCCGTACATGATATTTTTAAAATAATCGATCCCCCACCCTCCACATTAATGGCGTCTGTTCTCGTGCGGGGGACTCATCGTTATCGACCAAATTTTTATTATGCATATTTTTTAATTTTATTTTTTGTTTCGCCCCCGTCCCTAACACCGGCATTGGGTGACTGCATGTGCCAGTATTAAATCAATACCGGCTGAGGCGACTTGTTCTATTTGTCGGATTGGGGCGAGCTTTTTGGCGAGTCTACGGGGCACGTGTCTGGGTGACTGTGATTTCTATCTAATGGAAAGCCCGCGTTATGGAATTCTGGTCCGGCGCGAAACACGACGCTACAAAAGTTTAACTTTTTGCCTTGAAAGGTAGCTAATGCATCAGCTCGTATTTTATTTCTGTAGAGCATGAAAAGGATGTGTATGAGGATGGCTTGAATTTTAGTTCAAAGGTTTTGTGTCCACTACAGTCGCGGGTAAAAAATCAAAATTAAAATGCGCGTCAATAAAGCGACAAAACAAGGGGTGCGTTAAGCGGTATACATACGCAGTTTGCGCACTATCGGCCCATTGTAAGCCGCGTATCAAGTAATTAGTGACAATGGGACTGATTCACGTGAGTCACGGTAAGTCGCCGGCAGCGCGGTAACGGGAAGCGCGGCAAAAAGCGAGCCATTACGTGTAACGGCGTAACGAGCGGCGTGTGGGCCAGTTCCGCCACCTTTATTTTGAAATATTAAATAATCACCTTAACGACGACGTCCGCGACTAGATCCTGTCACGACACACGTAAATCGAGCAAATTGACCCTTCATTCCAGCTACTAAAGCAGACCATCTATTGTGTCAAGGTCACTGTATGTGCGTATGTCAATTTTTATGATTTCATCCAAAGTATGAACAGTTTAGCAGTTCATCATCATTATCATAATATCAGCCGGAGGACGTTCACTGCTTGACATAGGTCTCCCCCATAGACCACCAGTTGCTTCGGTTGCAAGCGGCCAACAGCAGCAACAGCAACATCAATCGCTAAATTAGGTAAGTTAAATAAATAAATATCATTGGACACTTGGCACCATTTCACCTAGTTCCAATCTAAGCAAAGTTTGTACTATGGATTATATAGATAGATTAGATACATTCTTAAATAAATATTAAACATCCAAGACCCGAGAACGAACCTTCGTATTATTCATACAAATATCTGCCCCGGCCGGGAATCGAACCCGGGACCTCAAGCTTCGTAGTCCGGTTCTCTAACCACTTGGCCATCCGGTCGCCAAGCGGTCGTCAAGTTAAAGTTACACAACATATTGGCAAACAATATAATTGTTGCTCTCATATTTTGCATGCGTTACGTGCGTGATAATCTTCTCGATAATAGTTAATGAACGTAAATTTAATTTTTGTCCAACAAGCACAGAAGATAAAGAAAGAAGCCGTGGTGGCCTAGTGGTTTGACCTATCGTCTCTGAAGCAGAGGGTCGTGGGTTCAAACCCCGGCTTGCACCTCTGAGTTTTTGAAATTCATGTGCGGAATTACATTTGAAATTTACCACGAGCTTTGCGGTGAAGGAAAACATCGTGAGGAAACCTGCACAAACCAGCGAAGCAATTCAATGGTGCGTGTTAAGGTGTGAAGTGCCCAGCAGTGGGACGTATATAGGCTGGGATGATGATGATGAAGCACAGAAGATGCAGAGCCACTTGAAATAAGAATAAGTTTGAAACCGTAAAATCATAATAATAACGCCATCGTCTTCTGTGACGACTCAGTCAGGGGCGCAGGAAATGTCAAAGGGCTCACGTGAGGCAAATCGCATTTACCAATAAATAATTCAGTGGGCAACGTTGTTCGAGATTATTTTCTTTAATACCTTATAAATGGTAAGTTCAGTCGTAAACTTGGATGGGTAAACCCGAGTCGCCATTACGGGCAATTTAAAAATGATAATCGTGCATGCGACCGCCATAGGTGCTTGTTACGGATCAATGAACGATAGCAGGATTTAAAATTGTTAACTAGGATTTGAAACTTACCAATTCAAGAAAAATCGCAACATTGTTTAATAATAATGAAAACAAGTTGCAAAAAAAAATGCCAGCGTGTTTTGTTTTCTGCCAGAATTTCAAAGTAAAAGCAACATATGTATTTTGATCTCGGTTTATTCGGACATTATCAACAGAGACCACCTACCTGTTATATAAAATTTATCAATGAGCGTTGAGCAGGTCTTAAATCAGATAAGAGAGATACAATATCCTAATAAACATGTATTGGTAGGTGTACAGGTAAACATCACTCTTCTTTATACGTTCCACTGCTGGGCCCAGGCAACCTCGCCTGAGATCGCGATCGTATGCACTTTCAATTACTAAAGAATGCTGCGTTTTTAGCAGGTTAATAAATAACAGCTATGCAGAAACGGATACGATAACGTAGAAAATAATATACTAATCGAGTAAGCATATCCCTCAATCTGAAATAGGTCATAATTGTGAGGCTACGTCATTCAAAATGGACGACATAGTAGTAATTACGCACTACATAGTAAGTCATCGGAAAAGGAAAAATTTTCACAGTCGGCAATTTCTTCAATACCAATCTATCATTGCATATTGACCTCACTATAATTTTCAATTATGTACTTACAAAGAAAATGTAGAAATAATGACAAAGTAACTTTAATGATTAAAGATAAAGACCGAGTCAATCAGAATTGCTTTTTTTCGAGGGGAAAAATTTGATTACTTTAATTTCAGTATGTTGCAAAAGTGCACTAGTTTTCTTTTCTTTGTATTTTATCTTTGCTTTGATGTTTACGACTCACTGACGAGCATAGGCCTCTTTTCAGAATCAGAGAGCTTGGGCCGTAGTTTCCACGCTAGTCAATTGCAGATTGGGAACTTATCCCACACACTAAGGAATTGCTTCGCAGGTTCGTCCAGATTTTCTCACGATGTTTCCTTCACCGTTAAGCTCTTGGTAAATTTCAAATGTAACTTTACGTATGAATTTCAGAAAATTTAGAGGTGCAAACCCGGATTTGAACCCATGACCCTCTGTTTGAGAGGCTTTAGGTCAAACCATTAGGCTACCACAGCTTTGTACAGTCGAGTTATTAATTTTCTGAGCAAAAATTTGATCATAATATGTGAACACGACTATTGTTAACAGCGTAGAAGCGTGTACAGATATTTTGATCAAATTTTTGATCAGTAATTTACGAACTCGACTGTATTTTGTTTCCATAGTAAAAATAACAACACAATTTAGAGCTATACACTTGATCATATGGCAATTCCCGCCAGTGGCAAAAGAGTCCGTAGGTCTATTTACAATTTAAGCGTGGAAAATTGATGGTACCTGCGTTACGATAGAGTTATTTTACGATGACCCCTGAGACATGAGACGACCCTATAGCCCAGTGGTTAGAGAACCTGATTACGAAGCTTGAGGTCCCGGGTTCAATCCCCGGTCGGGTCGGGGCAGATATTTGTATGAATATTTAATACGAATGTTTATGCTCTAGTTTTGGATGTGTTGTTGTGTGTAAGTATATTATCTATCTATTTAAGTATGTTGACCCGTTGCCAAGTACAGTCGAGTTCATAAACTTGTCAACAAAAATAAGATCAAAAATATCTGAACACGCTTCTACGCCGTTAACAATAGAGTCGTGTTCCGATATTTTTGATCAAATGTTTGCTCACAAGTTTATGAACTCGCCTGTACCCATAACACAAGCTTTGCTTACTTTGGGACTAGGTTAATTGTTGTCAAGTGTCCCGTGATATTTTATTATTATTTGCAACGATATATATGATGTGCTAAACCTTAGAGTGACGCTAAAATAAAGGTTTACATACTGTCACATACGGGGATATCGTAAAATGACTCTACCTCATTATGAGCGATTAAATATTATCGAATATATGTACGTGTAATATTATTGATGTGTTCTGTTGTTCTCTTAATAAATTTACAAATAATGTGACTGTACAGTGTACATGTCTCATGTTATATCAACATTTTTTTTCTCTTTTTTAATTAAATGTGCATAGGTAGAGTCATTCACGATGACGCGTGCCGTGGTTCTTATTACTACAAAACGTCATTAATGTCTAATTTTAACAAAATCACGCGTCTTCCTGGATGGCACTGGGTATAATGTGCTATTCTACCGTATTTGATAACTGTAATAATAGATGTAATGTGGACATAAATAAATAATAATAATTAATATTAATTGAGTAGGCCTAAATAATCTTGGCGTCGACGTCGAGCAAAGAAAGTTTCAAACTTTAATTATTTCTACATGCGGTAAGCTAAGGGTTCCTTGACCCCGATATGTTTATCATTTGGGTACTTATGGTGGGGTAAGTACTTGAATCAATCGAGCGGCAGCATTCCCTGCAGGCTGACAGCTCGCCGCCTGCGCAGAGCGCGCGTTTTGAGCTACTGCGCACGCGGCTGTTTGCAACGGCCGCCGAGGCGAGCTAAGCGCCCTACTTATGATAACATTTTTCATTAATTCCTCACCCTCAGTGTTCATTGGCACCCAGTATGATTTTATGCAAAATATTTAACTGAACATTGTGTGGACAGCTAGCATTATTTTAGGTATTTTTTTTTATCCTATTCGCTTCGATAAAATCTATGAACCGTAAAATTAACTTAAAAATCTCCTAAATTTACAATAACAATTACTATTAGGTATTATTATTATTTATTTAGAAGCCTGTAGAGGTGTCCCACTGCTGGGCAAAGGCCTCCCCCCATGTCCTCCATTCTACCCTTTCTTGGGCGATCTCTGGCCAGCTGCGAAGAAAGGCGTCCAGATCGTCCCGCCATCGACGCCTGGGTCTACCACGCCGCCGAAGTCCATTTTGTGGTATCCAGTCTGTGGCTATTTTAGCCCACCTATTGGGTTCCATACGGCTGACGTGGCCTGCCCAGTCCCATTTCAGCCTGGCAGTCTTGACACCCACATCAGCAATGCGTGTTTTGGAGCGCAATATAGTGTTCCGGATCCGGTCAACCCGTTTCACTCCCAACATACTGCGCTCCATTGCTCTCTGGCAAACCTTCAATTTGGTCTTCTGTAACTCAGTAAGTGACCATGTTTGAGCACCGTAAGTTAGGACAGGCAGTATACACATATCGACTATTAGGTATATATTATTTAAATATTCTGTGAAAGTTTCATATTAAGAAAATATTTATGTGCTGACGCTGACGGTGGTTACTTTATTGCAGTACCTTCCTGGGTGACCAAAAGAATACTCGGTGTCTTTCGAGAAAGTTCAAAGATGTTGCCCACACATTTCAATGAATACCTGCATATACTAATGAACTTGACAGATCCATTTTTAGTCTAGTTCCAAAATACCTCCCTCTAACTCTTGGGTTAAGTCTATAGACTTCCGTAGAGTCATTGCGTGATCAATTTATAATTAATGTACTCAAGTATTATTAAAACATTTTCTAAAACCTTCAAAAACTATCCTCTGTTGTATCAGAACACAGAAATCGAGTTACTAGGCAACTTACACATCAACTACTTGCAGCAGTTAAAAAAGGTTTAAATAATCATACCATCATTAACTTAGTGCATTATAGTTTTCTTTATTTATTTTTCTTTGTTCTCACTTACATGTCTCAACATTTTAAAGCAACAGTCCATAACGAACTTAACAATAATACTTACTTTTTTTTTCGATAAAATACATTTAATATCTAAAAGCTAAACGGTTATACACACGATCATAAGTACATAAGCCGATTAATTCAATGGTTTTATTTAACTTGCCTTGTTTTTGTCTTGTGTGTTCTTTACTTATAGTTATTGTAAATCAAGCATGACTAGAGATAAATAATACTATTGGCATGTGATTGTCCGAATTCACCCAGTTAGTGGAGAAACGACCTATTACCAAATACCTTCGATTTTGTAAGGAGGGAGTAACTAAGTTTCTAACAAATTAAACTTGTTATTAATTTGTTTTAATGAGGGAAACTACGTAAAATTATGTCTAACAAGTCTGTTAATAACTAAAGCAAATGAATGATTAAATAAGCATTCGGAATAATACTTAAATAATAAATGAAGCGTAACAAACACATTCTCGGGGTGGACAGACAGTCGACAGCCGATCGACGACCGACCGTCGTAGATAATTATGTGACTATTCAACGTGTAATATAATAATAAAACAAATGCGGTGTGAGCAACTAAAAAATAGATACCTATTAGGATTACGAGTAGCTCAGTATTAAATAAATAAAGTATTTAAAACGTCAAGTAAGCTGAACTTAACATTTCCGTAGGACGTGTTCCTAATACTAGGTCTAATTAGTTTTTAAAGCTTCCATTGCAATTCAAATAGCGTCGAACAAATTTTCCATCCACGTTTATTACCTCTGTAGAAGGCATTGAGCCTATGTTTCTCTATTTCACAAAGCTGAGTGTAAGTTTCGCACTTACGTCAATCAGTGCGTAGCTTAAGTATATCATAGTGCGCCAACCGCCGGACTAATTTAATGAGAGGGTCTGACTTCAGAGCCAACACACATACATTAACTGAATTTAACATTCGAAATTCATAATTAGTACACTTTACTTGTACACTAGGTACAATACGAACTTTAGAAATCCATGTTCTTAAGAGATGAAAAGTTTTATATCCTTGGTCTTGAAGTAGTTTGGACTCATTAGCGAGTCTCCTTTTATATTTTGTGCACTTTAATTATGCCGAGCCACTCATAGTCGGAAACAAAAAGTGGCGCATCGCTCGTTTGGTAAACGGATTCCTACTCATCAGCAGTTGTAAGGGGAGCGGCACATGACAAACATTTTTACCGCGCCATTATCGCGCGGAACCTGCACTTTGCCGCTAACCCAAAGCTTTGCCGCCGCAATGATCCACTAACGCGCGACGCAGACGTTTCAACGTGTCCTGGAACCACAAATTAAGAGACAATTCACACCGCGCATACATAAGCGTATAATTTTTTTTCTCGCGAAATGTAAGGGACAAAAGCGAACGCACAGATAAAAGCAGTTACACGGGACGCCTCTAGCCTGTTATTAAAAGATATGCAAAGCTGTGCATATATAAACGTGGAGCAGACGTTGTGGATAAAATAGGCTGCCTCCGCATACGGAGATGTGAAAGGGGTAATTGTGATACCGTTCACAAAAAGCTAGCTGAAACTAAAAGAAGTTGTTAGCGCTTAAGTCTGGAAACAATCCGGAAGGCGTTTAACATATTATAGCTGCGGCGGCGGAGTGTGCTGTATTTGTTGAGGCCGCAAGCGGGCTCGCACAATGCCCCTAGACGCCGCGCGGCGGCAAGGGACGCTGAGTGTGCCGTCAAAGGAGACTAATGATTTCAACATTTTTAACTTAAGACTTTTTGGAACTAGAACACAATTTCAATATGCCTCTGGATACACATCCTGAATTTACTTACATATCCCTATTTATCTAGTTTTGCTACACGGATATTAACAACATTTATGACAATATTTATACTTACTTACCTACAATCAAAACCGATTATAATAGGGACACCAGTTATAACGACATATTGGATGCAGCGATCAAGAAAAAAAAAACCGGTCAAGAGCGTGTTGGACACGCCCAACATAGGGTTCCGTAGCCATTACGAAAAATCAAGTTTTTTTTTTAAGGATTTCGTATTGTGTATAAAAGTTTTATTTCATGTTTAGGTATATTTTATACCTTAGGCACCTATTTACTCTTACTATTAATAATTCTCAAGCAATCTTAGCCATTATAATTTTCCTTGTAAATTTGATATACTTATACCACCATCCTGAGTTTTTCCAAATTTTTCCACCCAACATTTTAGGTTTTAGAGGGGGGAGGGCGACGTTCGATTTTAATGAAAAATTGGACTTTAAAGTTGAATATTTCGCAAACAGACCACTGAGTCGAAAAATTGTCTTGGAAAGCCCACAGGTTTCAAAAGACCTATCCAACGATACCCCACACTATTATATAGGGTTAGTCGAGAAAAACAATCACACATTTTTTTATTTTATTTTTATTTTACCGCTTTGTCGGCGTGACTGCTATGTATATTCCCGCCAAATTACAGCTTTCTTGTACTAACGTTTTCTGAGCTTAGCCGCGGACAGACAGACAGACGGACAGACATGGCGAAGCTATAAGGGTTCCTAGTTCACTACGGAACCCTACAAATCCCAAGATGACCTTATATACCAAAACAACACTGGTTACAGACTAATCGTGTTTAAAAACCAAATACTGCTGTCCCTTAGATGTCGTTATAACCATGACTTGTATTTTGACTGTACCTATGTTTAATTAATACTTACTTACCATATTTACTCTAAACGCACATTCATTGATTAGTAGCTCTATTGATGACTTACCTGGAAAAAAAAGTACACTATTAAAATAAGATCACACACGATATCCACTTTTATAGTAATCAAAACCGCGCTGCTTCGTCTTAAGTCAATTTTGCCAAGAGTAACATACTGGTCATTCTACATTTCAAAATTAAATTACTTAAAAATATTAAATGTAAAATTTTACATTAAGTTTTTTGTCCACTCCAAGTATGGCTTGCCCGTTGGAGATGGACCGGGCTCTATGTAATTAGACCAATTTAAATCTTAATTAATATTAATTGTCCGACGTCGGAACGAATCTGTCGTATAAAGACTGTTGAGTACAAAAGTATTTCACTCAGACTATTCCAATAAATTACACGGATATTTTTGATAAAGACGTGTAATTATTTTTATGATATTTAAAAGTAATACGTTGATTAATTAATATTTTTTCTAAGACCAGTTTTAAATAATACATCGTACCTATCTCGAAGACTTCTCTTACTGAATGTACGGTAAAATAACGCTGACTTTTATCCTCGCCGAGTTCATTGTTGCCACAATACAATACGATGCCCTGTTAGTTCTCTTAATACGGAAGTTAGCATTTATTATTCTATTAAATTACAGTCATTACAATGCAACGGTCTATTATGTTACTATCTATGTGCCTCCACGAATGAATTCTTAACTTGACAAAGGATATAATATTGTAATCAAATGTATAAAATAACTTTACTCGTCTGGAAAATTTATGCCACTTTATTTTAAAATGTCTAGGCAAAATTCACCGAGTTTTATTTCAAAGGATAAGTAATGATAAATGTATGTATGTACCTAAAAAGAACCGGCCAAGTGCGAGTCGAACTCGCGTACAGAGCGTTCCATGGGAGTCAGAAGCAAAATTACTATTTATGTGCGAACATAGGTTAATTTAAATTTTTCGACCCTTTTATCTTTCCATTGTAGTGTCTACTCTTGTTTCTGTTGTCCTTTCAATCGTTCAAAGGTTAACTGATAGAGATGCCTTTAAGGGATAAGTTCGCCTTTGTTTATCTCTTTCTCTTGTTAATTGTAATTTTCATATGTTTTATGTACAATAAAGAGTTACAACAACAACAACAACATTTTTTATTTTTATTTTGACTGGATGGAAAACGAGCAAGTGGGTCTCCTGATGGTAAGAGATCACCACCCCCCATAAACATCTACAACACCAGGGGTATTGCAGATGCGTTGCCAACCTAGAAGCCTAAGATGGAATACCTCAAGTGCCAGTTATTTCACCGGCTGTCTTACTCTCCACGCCGAAACACAACAGTGCAAGCACTGCTGCTTCACGGCAGGATTAGCGAGCAAGATGGTACAATATTATAAAAAAAGCTGACTACCTGTTTATGTTCATAAATAAAATGAAGGTATAATTGAAGTACCTACTTAATAGAAGGTTGGCTGAATTTTCGAGCTATGTAATTGTAGTATGTTTATGTGTATGATAATTTAGATTTTGAGAATTGTCTGTTTAAGTTTAAACGTTATAGAGATAGAACGAAACCATGATACGTTGCCGTATAGTTAATTTTTAATTGAATTTTGATTATTTGTGTTGTTATGTGAATTTCAGCTATCTTTAAAGTTCTCGAGATACAGCCCTATTAACAAACAGACGGACAGCATAGCGACAGTAATAGGGTTCCGTTTGTCACTCTTTGGGCGCAGAACCCTAGATAATGTCGAATTAAATATCATTTTCAAATTCAGAGCTATATTGATACAAAAGTAACCAGCACAGTGGACGTCCCTCAAGACGAATCCTGTTGGTCGCAGTTGGCGACTTGGCGCGCAGCTCGCGGGCCGCTGTGAGCGTAGTTGACCTCACCCCTGCACACCCGCCTCATTTTTCACTCCCCGTCCTTTCACCACTATGTTATTATTTTTAATTTACGCCCGCTCGTTTTAATTGTTTTTATTACGCGAATTGCACCTGTAGTGGTGCGCCCGAAACGGGGTGTATAAGTAGGTCCATTAGGCCAATATTACACAAACAGATGTGGGCTTTTTATATCCAAAAGCAACGGCCTAATCCTCGGAGAATGGAACAGATTGATTTTTAACACTTAATGTAAATGCCGCGACATGTCGGTATTTTTGTATACATACATCACGTTAAATTTGGTTTCTGAGCATTAGATGGAACATTTCACTTATTTTAATAGGCTTTCCAAATTTAATTAACATACTTCATAATGAGCAATGATAATAAGCAATAGTTCAGGACTTCACTTGCATCGTGATACGTTCTATTTTTGTTGCAAAACAGACGCTACATCTATACAGTTTGATTAGAGAATAAATAAAGTAATACATTAAAATAAGGACGGCGGCAGCGGTAGCTCACTCACTGGTTCGATACGGCATAATGAGCTGCGGGGAAAATGGACCGCGACGTAAAATGGACACAAATGAAAAACAAACAATACCAAGAAAATCGTCGACACATAAACAGAGTTCTAAGCGCGACTAAGTGCAGCGTTAATTATTAGTTTAAGTATTCATAAAAACGTTCTCTTTTACACCGACCCTTGAGGCGGAAGCCGGCAAAAAGTTTTATTTCGTCTTTATGGTAGGGAGACAGCTGGCGTTTGGGCACCCCACACACGCTCGACAATATCCTAGCGTGTACTAATTAACTACCTACCCACTCTTGTACTCTGCATTTCTGTTTCTAAAGCGATTAGGTTAACAAGTTAATTTTGTCTTTTAATTTCCGACTAGGTACGAGTACATCTACATCCACTCTACATCTTTATATGATAAAAATACTAAACTTCGTGCAAAACTGAACAGACTATAAATATGTACCTATGTCGTTTCAGTTATTTTCATCACACTTGCTCGTCAATAATGTTATTCCATGTTTGTATACTAAAGGAACAATGGCCTAAATTGTTCCCGCGGGAGTAATGGATTTACGTACAGGTTTCCTCCCCAGGGACGAAAAGTTTAGTTTTAAAATTTGCAAACAAGTTAGTACCTACCGACAACCAAGTAGTTAGTAACCAACGTTTTGTTTATATCTTTAAAACTTAGTTATGACTCAATTTTACACCACAAAACTTATCTACGCTTCATGAAATTTTTTGTTTTTTTTTATGGTTTAAAATTATATCAAATTGATTTGCAATAGACAGTGGAAATATATTTTTAGTATGTTGTAAGAATCTGGCCGTATGACCATTTGAATTCTAAACTAAACACAGTTCTTAGCATTATCTTAATTTTATTTTTTGCATTTTTTTTTCCTTGAAATGTGAACATGACCAAGTGGTAGGGAAGTGCGCAGACGCGTGCGTGCGAGCGGCCGCCGGCGCCGCACGAGGCACTCAACTTACCACATTACAACAAAGTAACGCTACGGTCAATAGTATTCACAACGTGCAATCTTATTATTGAACATCTTATTATCAATACAGTACTACAACAGTGTTCGTGTTACAATCGATTTTGTAGACATCGATATTTGAATAATTATTTCTACAGAAGATTTGAAGTCAGTCTACTATTTTCACAAAAAATGCATAGAGAAAAATATATCCTTAATTTACATGATATTCAGAAACTACGATTTATTTTCATGTGTGATACAAGTAGCTACTTATAAATACCGCAAGACCACGCGGAAATGAAATCTTTGTTTCTTACTAATCACATTAGTTATACTCATTAGGGCTATTTACTCGCCCAGCAAAGTGATTTTCAACAAAAATAAAGAATGTTTCTTTATGAATATTTTTATATTGCATTCCACGACGGACGGACGAGTTCGTGATAAATGCACTATATTTTAATTTTTTCCGCTAACCAAGATGACAGCACCGCTTATAAATAAAACATTGTAAGTGGTGTGGCGGCCTGTCTTCAAATGATTTATACGGTTGGCTCATATAAAAAATAAATTAATAGGGTTAGTGGCGAGTGTATAAAATTCGTAGTGAAAAATATATTTATATTTCATTACCGTAATTATTACTTAAATATAAATAATGAGCATAAATTACATTTATACTTTCATATAAATACAACAACAGTACAGTACTTTATTAAGAAATAAAAAATGCTCGACACCTGTTTGCAATTATGCAGCACTGCTTATTCAAGTAGGTACTTATACATTTTTTGTAACTTTGAGGTATGTAAGTTGGCAATGGTTATGATCACCCGTAACATAAATATCAATTGAAATCTTTTATATTAATTTTTTTCAGTCTTGTAATACTTAGTCTGCCATTAGCAAAACCATTAAGTCTGTACCCACGAGACGACATCAGTCAATACTGTATTTAAATGCAAAAATGAGTTTTGCTTGTGGTTGAATCACGCACAAACAACTAAATCAATTTGGATGACATTGTCTAAAGACATAAGAGGGACCCATGGCACGGTGTTGACATATAATATTTTTTATTTGCAGTACCTAAGTAACTTTTATATATTATACAGTAGATTAAACATCTATGGAACTCACAATAAGTTATTTCAACTAATTCAGAATACACTAATCACTAGAGCTTATATTTTATTAACATTTTACAAGGTACATTGAACAGCTTTAATTAGTCTATTGTTGGCTAAAGCGATGAGATATTTAACTTGGCGTAAATTAAAACGGAACAAATACCATTGGCATTAGGCAAAAAAGTAAATTGTACTAGGGTTCGTAATTTTAATCCAAAGGTTATTATATTATATCACGTAACACGTTATTGCTACTACGTTAACTATTTCCTAATTACATTATATCTAAGGTAATTTTAAGCTCCTGAAGTAAAGAAATAAAGTTCTGTCCTCGAAACTTCAGGAATATTAAACATATTGAGAATTATTAGTTAATCAGCGTTTATATAATTGAACTTAGAGAAAAGACCAGCCGAGAAACCGAACGAAAAAAAGGTTACGTTTTTATAGCGTAAATGTGTAGGTATATATGAATATGTATATTTCTCTGGTCCTGTCTGGACAATTCTCAGCATATAGGTGTTATTAGATCTGGCAAAACTGTCGCAGTGACTAGGGTATACAAAATTTAAAAATAGCTTACTCGAACAAATATTGAATGGGATTATCTTTTCTATTGTAGAGGTAATCGTATCAAATAAAAGCCAGACTGCCTTAAAAATCTTTAAATAAAGACTAAAAAGAAAAAAAGTCTAGCAGTCGAGAATTTGCTTAATTCTATACTTAATTAAAACTTTAACGGGTCCAACGCGCGTGAGAACTATACAGGACATGTCTTTGCTAATAATCACGAAGACGTAATTTAAAGGCTGGAGACACTAGAAGAAGAACTTAAAGTAAGAACAGGCAATTGTGCTTATTTCAACGCCTTACGTCTGCAACTGTAAGACTACCGAGAAGGGAAAAATTCGTCGCACTAGTAATATCGCACCAATCGTGATACTTGCCCGCAAAAGGCGAAATTTAATCTCACTCGCGATGGGCAACCATATCGTATTTGCGCTCTCAGAATACAGGTTCTGCGTTTGCTAGGTACTTTGGTACTCGTACTAGCATAAGCCCCTGTTTATTAATTATCATTTCTATATTTTAAGTACTTACCTCGTTTGAAATTGTTTAAAAAGTTTGTTTATACTCTTTATTGTACTTACATAAATAAAAGTTGTGTTAAGTACAAAGGCGGACTTATCCCTCGTCCTCGTTAAAGTCGTCTGGTAAGAGACCCATAATATACCTAAAGCTGTAAAAGCAACAACACAAATATCTTCATAATAGCCATACTAATGATAGACCCATAGCCTGATTAAGTTTCAACTTGCAGGCGAGTATGACACTCGACTGATTAAAGTGACTTCGAAGTAAGGAAAATTTATCTGGACTTTGGCTTTGGCTTCGGCTTTTTAAGGTTCCGTAATCCTTTAAGGTCCTTCTGTCTTTCCATCCGTCCGTCTGCCCCCTACTAAGGTCAGGGACTGTTAGTGTTAGTGCCAGAAATGTAAAATGTAACCATGCAGTGCAGTGCATATAACCATGTTAACAAAATGGTATAGTTGTTTTAATACTTTTTTAAGGATAGGATCCCGCCTTACACGTTAAGTGTCTATTTATTGTGTCATGTGTATGTTTTTCGATTTAGGGATCCGTTTGCAAGACTATCTCCATCTCATTCCGACCTATACACGTCTCACTGCATGGCATAGACTTCTTCTTTTTCGTGTTTATATTTTGAACTACCTAATCAATAATCATCGATATCATGGAATATTAAAACACGAGAAGATCAAGTGACTCGGGCAGCGCGTGCGGGGTCGATGTCCTGGCAAAACGGTGGCACTACATCGACTCTAATTAAAGTATATTTTATTGTTCCCCTCACTATTACGCCGCGCCATCGATACGAGCCGCCCGCGCCGGCACGGCACGAATGCGGGCAAATAATTATAATTACATTTTATTTTTATTCCATTTTATTAATAGCCCCGCGACCTTCCTGACGCCCGCTACATTGTTACTGGGCCTGTGTGCGAGTCATCTACTAATATAAAAAATGTATTGTTTGCATCGACGTTAATATTTGCCGGAACAGTTGCGACGTCGTTGCGTGAATTATTACCCGATGCTTTTGCAGAGTGACATCGATTTTTAACCTAATAAACAAATTAAAACAGTTTTAATAATGTTTATGCAAATAATAATAATCACTGATTTATTACTTTCATTAAAAGATAAAAAGTAACAATCCTGTTACAGCAAAACATATCTTTTGCTTTTCAGATCGATTACACGCCAATGCTAAGTGAACAGAAGCTCAAAAAGGATTAAGATTAAAGAGGTAAAGCTATGGTCGGTCGGTTGTTAGTAAATTCGCAATAATAGTCTAATAATGTTATTAAATTCTAAGTAACTTACGTCTTAAAGTTGAAGAGTTTTCTAACCCGAGGAAGCTTTGAAAAATTCATATACATATAGGTACATCGTATAGGATTGGCTGCGTCTTTTCAAAATTTTGACTTTCTACGTCTAAAAATTTGGACAGGCAATTAAAACTTATGTTAATATAATATACTAGCTGTTGCCCGCAACTCCGACTGCAAAGAATTCGTTTATTTGCATTTTCTGGGATTAAAACTTATACTATGTCCTTCCCAGATCTCAAACTATCCGCATACCAAATTTCAAATCGGTTAAACGGTTTAAGCGTGAAGAGATAATAGACTGACAGACAGAGTTATTTTCGAATTATAATATTAAGTAGTAACGATTAAGGTGCAATTCTGTAGGGCGGGATCTATACTATTCACAGCTCTAAAAGAAAACATTTTATATACGTGAGTGAATTGGTAGGTTTTTAAGTTCACACATTCATATATTCACCATAGGTACAGGAATTCATTTCACAATTTCTAAGCCTGTAACCAGGGAAGTAGGTAAAGACCATCAAAGAAAGGTCATCAAAACTTGTTGCTAACACATAATAAAGAATGCAATTACTATGAACCAACCGTGTGTGATTCTTTTCTTATTTGAGATCGAATAATGAATGTTTGTTTCTCATGCTACAACTATTTCTATGTAAGCGCTGTTATAAGTAGGGTGCAGCTATGCAATATTCCGCATGTCGGTATTTTAATTGCCTTAACGTTGATTTATCAGTAAATATTTGGTTGGTGTTCGAAAGTTTCTTTTTACGATGTTAAATGAGACTCGGGTCTCGCAAGCTGCATATCAAAGTCAATGAGCGTCAACTAAGAGTCAAGGGCATCGTCAGTCAGTGCAAGTCGCCTGCGCAGGACGAGATTTCATTATTGGATCGAACGCGAACAATTTTTAATTTGCTTGGAGCAGAGGCCTATATTATACGCGCGTCAGCATAATAGCATTCGTCATTTATACTATGTAGTCAAAAGATAATAAGGGCCACTAGAGTTTCATTGGTAAAAAGAAATCAAAAACACTTTAGCGTTTTCGTTTGAACTTATTTAATTGAATGGAAAGTATTTCTTTCTGTTATGTTGTATTAAGAAAACCATTTTAAGACAAAGAATTTTATGAAGAATTATATTTATTAGTACTTTCGTTTTACAGATGAAACTCACCTGGCCCCTATTTTTTTCTGAGTAGGTACAAGTACAGTCGAACAAATTTAATCATGATCTAGGGTGGAACCTTTTTGCTACTAATGCCATGTTGACATCTCATACTAGGAAATCATAGTGAAATTGATTATGAAAAAGTTACACCCTGGGTCATGATTCAATTGGTTTGACTGTAAATAGTATATTTAGAGTATTAACCTATACACTGTTCAGATAAAGTAATTGCGAATTCTACAGACATGGCGCACGCGGTAGACACCAAGCCACACATTCTATTTGTCGTCGTTGTCGTAAGTTGCGTCACCGACTCTTCCTTCCGATTAACACGCTTTTGTTTCCATAAAGTAGGATAAGATTCTGTGGTACATATTTTTGAAGTGTTGAATAAGTCCATATTTTTGCACTTGACTGTACATCGCGCATATAAATAGGTAATCGTAAAGTCAGTACTTTCTCGCGTTTTTAATCTGTAGCTCAATAATTTCCTACGAGAGCTCTGTGAAATGAAGTAAAGTGACAACATAAAAAGTTTTCCTTAATGTTCAAATGAAGTTTAAAAACATGGAACACTTGAAATGACGAGTTGAAAAACTTGTGAAAACAACCAAATTCAACCTGGTACCTAAAGTTTTTAGTACTTAAAAAAAACACTGCTGCTGTTGTACGGTACTCGGCCATAAAGATTGCACATCGAACTTTGAAAATAGACTCAGCTAATTTCGGCTTCGTAGAGCGTTGTCACACACTACTTATGTATGTGACGTTTGTCACTCGTTGTACAGGTGCAATAGAGTACGTGGGTTAACCAACTTTTGTTGCCATAGTAACGTCTCCTGCGTTACCTATTATACGTTTGATTTTATGGGGTACAAATCCACTAAATCTTGGGAGTTATGAATCATATTTTTTGTTACTTTATTATTGTCTTTCGATTTCTTTCATAAGGACGGCCGGATGGTCAAGTGCTTGGAGAACCTGACTACGAAGCTTGAGGTCCCGGGTTCGATTCCCAGCCGGGGTAGATATTTGTATGAATTATACGAATGTTTGTTCTCGGGCCTTAGATGTTTTATATGTATTTACATATCTATATAAGTATGTTTATCCGTTGCGTAGTATTCATAGTATTGGCTTTGCTTAGTTTAGGACTAGGTCAATGGGTGTCAAGTGTTCCATGATATTTACATAATTATTTTTAATTTTAATGTAGGTATGTTAGCTCTTTTAGCCTGCGAAACAGTTCTCTACTAACCCTAGTGCAGGCAAACGTGTAACATAGATTTTTGTAAAACATTGTATTTATTTTGTTATCTCGTGCTGCAAATTATTCAATAACTTATTATTGTTATTGGTATTTTATAATTATTTATGTATCACGTTTTAGTTTTATCGCTTAGCGTTATGCATATTTAAGTATTACAACAAAGTATAAATTGGTGGCATTTTTTATCATTTTAGCTGGTACTTTATAAATACAGATTTCGAATATTATGTTATTATCACAATTAGTTAGATTACTCACATGTAAACAAATATGTTATCCTTGTCCTCGACTAAATTTAGTTCATACATCTGTCGTTATTTTGTCAGTGTTCTTACATAACTCACGCAACGTATTGTGATCGTAACTCAAATACACTAGAAAATACAATATAATAAAACTAAACTAATAAATCAACCTATACAAATTTTAAAACTCTCACATAACCGTATGTTCCCGTAATGATACACAAAAATTTAACGCGCTCGCAAAGTCACCCGCGTGGAACGATCCGAGTCCCACATACCTCATTTGTTACAGGCCACATTATAATCACATATTGTGATGGATAATAAATAGAAAAGCGACAATAGAAATAACGAGTCACAAATAGGCATCTAATAATGAAATTGTATTGCATATAAATATACGCTTATTACGCGTTTCTCGGTTCGACGGACCGTTTAATAGTGCGTCGCTTTGTTTATTGGGGATGCTTCCGCGTGCCGCAGCAGCTGGCGGCAGGACTTGGTGGTAGCAGAGACCACTCTTCAGGTCAGTGCTGTCGGGGCCGCCAAATGCGTCCACCAAACCCTTTTGGAGATTTTTTTTATATCGCTTAACGACGTATTGACTTGAAAGTTCCTCTCAAAAGGAATTGTTGTGTGTTCTCCGTCTTGTGTTTGTATATTTTATAGGTTATGTACATAGGTGCATAATATGTATTAGTTTATTGTATTTATTATATATGTATACGTGTGTACCATACTAATTATACCCAGGTGTATTTCCATCAGTATTTATATTACCCAGTATTTATTCAGCTACTTTTAAGATTCGGCTCTTTTTTTTTTTAAAATCATTACGTTACCACTTTTGTTTCTAGTGAGAAGACAATCGTTCAAAGGTTAGTCGAGATCAATTTTTCGGATAAGTTCGGCTTTATACTGATGACTAATGAAGAGTTTTGTATTAATCCATGCATAAGTTGTTGTCTAGTGATAGAACTGAAAAATAGCACCCTAACAGCAGCAGCGGCAGTGTAAATGCCGAAACCTGAGTGTCAAAAATAGTTACCCACTACAATTTAATTCGTTGCATGATTATGGCAAGTGGCAACCTTCTTCGTTTTACAGTGAGTTCAGGTGGTAAGTACCTATACTTACATGTCCAATGGAGCAACACGTAGGAGAAGGTAGTTAAAGTTAAAGTAGGATCAGTCACCAGGTAGAATAGGTATTTCATGTAAAAGGTGCCGAAGTTGTCTTTACAGACAACTTCGAAGAGTAATCAGGAAAAATGAAGACAGTGTTTCTTTTTCAATGAGTTTGAAGTATGAGAATAGAACTTAAGCGGACAAATTAATTTGGGATATTATTATTTAAACCAAATAAATGCTCTAGGTATACAAAACATTTATATAGTTCGGAAGAGATTAGGTGAAAAATACTATTATTCGAGTAGGTTTAAAAAGAGAGCAGAGGATGCAATGGATATTTCACATGAATTAAATAAATAATAAACAAAATGGTTTTAATTACATTGATCTATTCTATTCCATGAGTACCTTCCCTGCGCAATAACAGTAGGTAAGACTAACTATTATGCTTAACCTATTTACGCTCTTTCCCATTCTGAAGACGGTCGCATTATAATACTGTAGAGTGATTTTGATCCTATCATAAATGGACATACTTAATATACTCAGCGGCACAAAATTTGGCCCACTCTCCCTACAAAATTACCTATTAGGTACTGCATACATTTGAGGGTCAGATTTTTTGCCGCTCAGTATATGTTATTACTTTACGCCAATTTCACTAGCTTATTTCCACTAAATCATGATATTATAGAACAGAAAATATTTTTTTACTTGCTTTGTGAAATCATGTCAGATTGACCTTAATCACACTTACGTTGGTATTTGATTTAATAGGCGTAATTCTTAACTTTTCTCTACGGGGATCAAAGCTTTCCGAAAAATAACAGCCCCAACCAGATCAATTAAAAAATTTCAGCATATGTTTATTTATACATATAAACTGCATTGCTATTGAAATAAAGCCCACAAGAACCGAATTTAACAGTAGCTCAATCGGCAGTGCCCGCCGCTCGACCGTAGCGCCTTAAGAGGCACATTCTTTTCTTGTTATACAAAATTGCATGCTAACCACCGACTTATTTATATTTCACGCGGCCGGTGCGTAACTTATATTTTTTATAATATAATATTCTCGTTTAATTGGACACATGTCCATTTGTGGTTGCGGTGTCGCTGGCTACTCGATACAAGTTTGTTGCTAACTACTTCGACCTGTCTTTCAACTATAATAATTGTAATTATAAATAAAATATCATCCACGCTTAACGTACCTGATCAGTGACAATGTTGCCGGAGCGAAAAATCATGAGGGACAATACCCATGTGAATATTGATTCTTGCAAATGTACTGGTGTGGTGTTATTTACAACGTAACAATTTAACAAAAAGTGATATTAACCAGAAACAAGAATCATAAACATGGAGAAACAAACAAACACTGCAAATCTTTACAGATTATCTACACTATTTAGGTAATTTATATTCTATAATCATGTTTAAAAATAATAATAATCATCATCATCATCATCTCAGCCGTAGGACGTCCACTGTTGGATATAGGCCACCCCAGTAGACCTCCAGTTGCTTCGGTTGGCAGCGGCCAACAAAAATAATATTTACAATCAAATAAAAGTGGAAAAATAGGTTGTTGTTACATACTCTAAATTCTTTCACTAATAGAAAGCTGGGTTCGCGCGGGAACTACAGCCCCTATTAACCTCTCATTTTGAGAGAAGGTATGTGCCTTTTTTAAATTTACTTATATATTCAAATTACAACTTAGGTACTACACATTATATATTCTCGCCAAACTGCTAAGTTGGATGGCGATGTTTGATGGCTTGTATGGTGTTGTGGTATAAGTATAAACAAAGAGTGAATGCAGTGGCGTAGCTACCAAGGGGCTAGGCGGGGCAGTGCCCCGGGGCCCTCAAGCTCAGGGGGGCCCTCGAAATTCTGCTTTATAGCTGATGATAAAGTTGCTTAGTATTTTTAAAGTATTTGTATATATAATGATTTTACTTCAAAAAACTTTACCAGTTTTGATAGCAGTGGGCCCCATTTTTTTATTTGCCCCAGGGCCCTAGGTTACCTAGCTACGCCACTGAGTGAATGGAAAGCTGCACTTTAGCCCTCTAAGATAAAGGCACAGCGTACCTTTAGGCAACGATAATTAAGATATAACCAAATAACTAAATTATATTAAATTTTATTTACTCTTTTGTCATTGAGATATGGAAAATCACTCTCGAAACAGAGCCCAATTCAAATATTATCCGTTTAAAACAATATTTCTTTGCTTAGTGTATAAAATGTGCGCGATAGATAGAGCAGCTTAATTACAGTTGCAAGGCGACTTTCAATTTAAGGCGATCAATAGTTTGAACGCAAACAAAGTTTCCCATCCAGACGGTACCCGACAAAAAGTACTTCCTACGGTCGCCTCTTGTATTTTTAATATCGCCCCCTGCTCCGACGCCAGCTTTAACATAATATAAAATTATAAACGATATGAATCACGATAATGTTGCGCAGAGCTGTGTGCGTGGCCAATTCACAAGTTTGCCGGGGCCGGGAGGCTCCCCCTGGCCTCCACCCCCCACCCTACCCCCTCGCAGCGCGGGCAAAAAGAAAAGTTTTATTTTTATAAGACAAGAAATTTATTATGGCTGATGCCCGATGCCGGTTTCGCGTTTCTTCGGAAATAGAACGTAAAATGTTGCCCGCATCGATCCGGGCGAGCGCGGTGGAGTTTAGGTTGTGACGGAGTATTAGCAGCTTAGGGTAGTTTAACAATTCGCGTCACTTGAGCACCCGCGAGAGGCAACCGCGCTGCCGCGATTACATCACGGCGGTCGCGTGACAGCCCTACGCCTTCTTACATTACGATAGGTACCTACCGATTGCAAGTGGGTATCAAATAAGTAGTTTGTTACTTTGTTGTCAGAAAACATGTCAAAAATAAACAGTCAACAAAAGTTGGAAATTGAGACCCAATTTCGTCACTATCTAGCTCAAACAGCTAATGTGTGTGTATGCAATTATTAATGCCCTTTTAAAACCGCACAAATACAAAGTCTCCTTTTTGTTAGTACAATTAGTGCAAGTTCTATTTACACTTTAAAAAGCATAGTTGAGGCTTCCCGAGTCGCGCCAGCGCGGCAGCGCGGCCGGTCGTCGCCGGGCGGCACAGCATAATGCCAGTGCAAGCCGCAGACATTGTCGGTAATTACTGGTGCCGCTATAATCGCGCTTAATTACAACTATACAACTCACAATCGCGCCCGTTTCAAGTATTCATTATTAATATTAATTCGCAATAAAAACAGGTTTATCCTCCATCTCAAACGCAGCGCCAGTGCCGCGGCCGTTACTGCGGTCAGAACGCTGCTAAATTCACAGTCACACTATGTAATTCCTAATGATTAAGCTTAACCATCGACTGTCTGCTAATTTTTTTTTTACCAAACGGTAAGAGCAAGCGAGGAAGCTAGCCGTCTGATATTAGGTTAACATTATCAATAGGTATCATCTCTGGCCATAGACACTGCAGCACCAGATGCGTTGCTAATGCCTGGCAAACCCAGGGGGGTAAAAATCTCTCTTGTCCTGTGTTCGGCTAACTTGCCCTGTGTGCCGCAACACAACAGTGCAGGCATTCAATGATGAAGCTCATTTCAATCACTCACTTATAGCTCACACAAGCTCCTACCACCCCTGAGCACAATTTTTATAGTTTCAGAGTTACCCACAGCTAATTTCTCCACAGGGACAAAGTTGTATCAGTCTGTTAGATACAGTTTCTGAAAACAATGTTTAACTCTATTATTTGGCTGACCTATTATATCTACGAGCATTATCATAGTACGGGTCCATATAGCTACCTAGTTTTATTTATCTGCGTCGATAAAAATCCTATTTATTACGTCGCCGCAACATTTTTCATAACAAAAACATTGAAAATTTACGAAGACAGACGGAGCAACGCATAAAAATTACGTTTACTACATAAAATTTCATACAGAAATTTTATACAACATTTTATTTATCATCTAAATCGGCGTTTACGATGGCGAACAATGCCGCGCTCCGAACCAAACAAAAGTGGGACGCAAATAAAGAAAACAATAAAATTAGAATACATAAACACATAAAACGGCATCCAGAAATGTTCCCGTTGCGGAGCTCGGCGCATGCGCCCGCCGCCGCACATTACATCAAATGAATTAAAATCAACTCCAACTGTACGCACAGACGAAGGGCGAACGTTTATATCACGTCATTTTAAACTTAAACAGGTACAACTAACACTGACACTTGTAATGGCTTTTAGTTAGTCTTCCTTTTGTCAGTAAATAGGTATTTTACACGGCAAGCAAAATCACATCAATCCAAGTTTATAACTGGGTCAGATTTACTTTACTTTTCTATAAGTATTGCTTTTTCAGAAGTCCTAGTATTTAGTTGAAGCAATTGTTTCGAATAACGCAGTCGGTTGCCATTTACTTTGCTCACCCGCGATCTCATGATAGCAACGTCTATGCAAGAAATATGTGTTCATGCAGTTCCTCCACCTCCACGCTGTAAGAACACATCTCACATCTGGTAGCACGGTGAACGGTTGCGTTGCTCTGAAGATGAGCTCTAGTTGAGTTCGAAAAGCGTCAGTGTAGTGTGGTGGTGGTGGTATATGGGTTTGTGTGATTTGTATGTGTCCTTACAGTGTGGCGGTGGAGGAACTGCATGGACACACATTTCTTGCATAAACATAGCTATCATAAGGCCTCAGGTGAGCAAAATAATTGTTTCAGTTCATTGATATGGACCTCCGCAAAGTAAAGCCTGATTCAATAAATTAAATTTTAACCATGTTAATAGTTTAAAAGCATGTCGAAAAATGACTGACTGATATGAAGTCACTATTTATAAGTTTTTTGGTAGTACTTTTCAAAAAACAAGTAAGTACGTATTTTCAGCGTAAAATACGTATGTATATTACTAGCTGTTGCCCGCGACTTCGTTTGCGTACTGTTTTTTTATCCCGCGACTGCGAGAATAATACAATTTACCCGGGGAAAAACTATCTATGTCCTTCTCACTGTCTTAATCTATCGCCATACAAAATTTCATCACGCTCGGTTAAGTATTTTAAGCGTGACGGCGTAACAAATAAGCAAACTTTCGTATTTATAATATTGGTAAAACGAACATTAATTTTTTACTTTGCACGGAAGTGGACGACCTAATTTTGAAGGGTCGTAATTAAAATACCAGTACTGTGTACTGTAATTAAGTTATGAAAAATGACAGCGTCAATCAATACGAGGCGTATTGCTTATTATTTCATCGTGTCGACTACACCGGTCGTTCGATGACAAAATAATAACCAACAAACAACAACCCGTGAGTGATAATGACACAGTTTTCAAGTTCAGCATCAATTCTTTATATCCATGTGCCACTGACATTAACTGCTACAGAAAATTATCCATCTACTCAATGAGGGCTATCGTTTTTTGTCGCACTAGATGGGGCACTGTTGCGTGATGTTTTTAAGTTTGGCTTTCAGAGTCTGTTATTACGGGCGTGAAAACAAAGTTTAGATTAAAATCATATTTAATACACCTTAAAACCGTACCATAAAAATATCGAGCATGCCAGAGTGTTGCATAGTCCCCGTTTTGTTCGGAAAAAGAGAGGACAAAGGTTTCCGAAAGACAAATCTTTCTCGAAACACAGACATTCATTGCCCCGGAACGCATATTTGCCATACCTAATTTAAGATATTGCAAAATATTCACAAAATTACTCTAATTATAAATAAACCCGCGTAGCTCACCCAAAAACTATGAGATTTGACATTTCAGAGAACTCACGCTACACTAGCGCCCCTAGTGGCGAATTCATACGCGATAGCCCTCATTACGAAACCGAACGAGTCTTGTACTTATGTAAACTATTATAAGTAACTAGATGTGCATTATCCCTTTAATGGCAGAATGGCAATTTGATAATTCAGTAGCTCCCTAATTCATAAATACTTGTTACGCCTCTGTTAGTTTGTCTGTATCTGTCACTTCAACATTTACCTTTGCTAGAAACAGACAAAACATAATTTATTTTGTATGAATAAGGGGATAACTTTTTTCGGATGACAACAATAAATAGATGTCTATGACAAAGTTATTATTTTGTAAGCAAATTATTTTGAAGTCTCCTTAAATCTTATATATTTACAGCAGAACCAAATAAAAGTATGCCAAAGTAACTGAGACCCTTATACTCGCAACGTTAAAACTGCTTTTGGTTCAGTAACCTGCAAAATGTATTCAAGCGCTTATATTACAAATCACTGTGTAATCGAAGACAGAAGTGTTATTTATTATGCACGTAAGTATTTTATGTTAGACAACAGAAGTAGTAATTAGATTGACTATTCACAAATTCGTATTTTTTTACAAGTCACACATAGTTAAACTTAACGGAACTTAACCTACTCTACTACTAGTACTACTTGCGACATAAAAGTGACCCAAGGTTCGTAAGAGGGTTGGGTGGACTGGATCGGATAATATACCGATGAGCAAAAATAAAGTTTAGCTTTGTAAAGAAAATTCCCTATAAAGTGACCCTTTATTTTTATTCGTCAATGAATTATAATACAAACCGGTGATCTCATCTGCTTCAAAGTCAATGCAATACTATAATCAAATAAAACCGGCCAAGAGCGTGTCGTACACGCCCAGGATAGGGTTCCGTAGCCATTAAGAAAAATTCATATAATATTTTCTAAGGATTTCGTATTGTGTACTGAATCTTCCAAGTTTAGGTATATTTTATACCTCAGGCTGCTATTTACTCTTAAACTTCTAATAATTTTCAAGCAATCTTAGCCGCTATAATTTTCCTTGTTAATTTGATATATTTACTACCATTTAGAATTTTTTAAAAAATTTCCACCCAATGGTTTACATTTTAGAGGAGGGGGGGACGCTCGATTTCAATGAAAATTTGCACTTTCAAGTTGAATATTTCACAAACAGATCACTGAATAGAAAAATTGTCTAAGCAATGGTTTTAAAATACCTATCCAACGATAGCCCACAATATAGGGTTAGTCGAGAATTAAAAATCACCCCCACTTTACTTCTATGGGAGGTACCCTAAAATTTTTTTTTTTACTTTTTTTTATTATACCACTTTGTCGGCGTGACTGACATGTATATTCATGTCAAATTATAGCTTTCTAGTACTAACGGTCTCTGAGCTTACTCGCGGACAGACAGACGGACAGACATGTCGAAACTATAAGGGTTCCTAGTTGACTACGGAACCCTAAAAACGATGTTCTCTAACATATGTACATGTACAGGATGTCCCGTAAGTAGTACGACAAACTTAAATGTATCTCCCATTTAAAGTGGGTTAAAATCACACCGTTTTTGGAAAATTTAGACTTTACTGATTTTTTGAAAACTTTATTAGATTTCATCATCATCATCATCATCAGCCCGAAGACGTCCACTGCTGGCCAAAGGCCTCCCCCTTAGAACGCCACAATGAACGACAACTTGCCACTTGCATCCACCGGTTTCCCGCTACTCTCACGATGTCGTCAGTCCACCTGGTGGGAGGCCTGCCAACGCTTCGTCTTCCGGTTCGTGGTCGCCACTCGAGGACTTTTCTCCCCCAACGGTTATCTGTTCTTCAAGCGATGTGGCCTGCCCATTGCCACTTCAATTTGCATATTTTCCAGCTATGTCAGTGACTTTAGTTCTTCGACGAATTATTAGATTTAAGTAGTGATATTCGAAATTGATTAATACTTGCGTTTATTTTTATTGAGAAATAATCTTGATTTTTTTTGAGCGAAACGTGCTAAATCAGGTTTTTATTTATTTATTTTATTTTGCATAGCTGCTGAATTAAACCAGAGTGCATTCTGATCCAGTTCGCACCTCAACTTAGATAAGGTAATGGTACTGACGTAACGCGATTTTTAGTTTACTTATTGCTTTGTGCGCATTTTTTTCCTGTGAATGTTTTTTTAATAAGGTATTTATCATTTTTAAATGTCCATTAAATGGAATTATTTTTAAGCTAGTATGCTAAACAAAGGACATGTAATTTTTTTTCACTGTGATAGATCAAATCTTGACCAAATTTCAGAAGAGGCAAAACTTAAATTGAAAAAAAAAAACTGTAACAATTTTTTTAAATGCTTTTTTTCTGGTAGTGCGGGTATACATTTTTCAGAAATTCAGAAGAATCGAATTTATCTCGAATCGGTGAGACTTTTACTAAGGTAGATGTACATTTGGTAGATGACCTGCCCACCTATCTCCAAATTAAGTTGTTCGTACTACTTACGGGACATCCTGTATATGTCCATATGTTAGAGAACATCGTTTTTTGATTAAAGTATTGCATTGACTTTGAAGCAGATGAGATCACCGGTTTGTATTATAATTCATTAACGAATAAAAATAAAGGGATACTTTGTAGGGAATTTTCTTTATAAAGCGAACCTTTATTTTTGCTCATCTGTATATTATCCGATCCAGTCCACCAAACCCTCTTACGGACCTTTGGTCACTTTTATGTCGCGAGTAGAGTAGCTAGTAGTAGAGTTAAGTGCCGTTTAAGTTTAACTATGTGTGACTTGTATAAAAAAACGAATATGTGACACCCTGTATATTAGTAATCCGTTAAGTAGCGATTAAATACAGTGTAGGTATGCCGGAGCAGATCTTTCTTGTAATTTATGCATAGTTTTACTGCAGTGCTATTACAGTCGCTGTGAATAAAATAAGTAGCAATTGATTATCGGGTTCCGAACAATTTGTAACAATTAAGTAGATAGGTACCTACTGCAGGCCGCCTTGCAGTGCAAGCCGGCGCGTTGAAGCTAGAGCGAAACAGTCTTATCTCTGCCGCCTTCTTTTTACACAACACAACAAGCAGTAAGGCTAAGGACTTGTTTCCGCAACTGTACTTTCACAAGGCGCGTATAATACGTAGACTTATATCAGATAAAATTATTCAAATGATACGATCTATTGTGTTTCAGCAACAATGATAAATAATATTATTATCTACATATCTATCTACCTAGTATGTATTGCAAATATGTATGTAAGTGGGTTTATGAAGCTGTTCCATAATGCATGTAGATTTATTTATAACCTTATTTCGACTTCCACTGGTGGTGCGGGTAAATACGTTATACCTATGACAAAAAATAAACAAGCGCGATGAGATCATAATAATGACTACTTACGATTTCTAATCATAATAATAAAATAATGGATCAAAATAAAATGGAGCTACCATTAAAGACAATAAAAGATACTTAATATAAAAACGTAATTACCACAACAAAAAACCTAACGGCATTGTCGTGTATGTACGTTACAATTTGATACTAACGTCTATAGATATATTTATGTACTCGTATTGTTCTTAACTAATACAAGCATTGCAAAATCTTCGCTCGTATGTATATCAAATCTCAACATTTAAATTAATTGTAAATTACAATGAACAGAATAAGTCATCGACCTCGGTGTCTCAAACGTCTAATAGCACCCACACAGACAGCCTCTACACCAGACCCCACAAACACTGAAGTTTGCATTAGTGTGAGTGCACATTAATATAAGGCAATAACATGTTCAAATACGGGATCGCAAATGAAATCGACCTTCGCCACGTAATGGAAGCAGTCGCTTACATTTAATCGTATAATCAATGAGTAGGGAACGAAGACAGATACCAAGAAGAAACCGATGCTTTACCTGAAATTGAGTTTGTACCTAACTAAACTGGTATCCGTTCAAATAGTTTGATTTAAAAGTACTTATCACATAATTGGAAAATACATAAATAATTATTATTCTCTTTATAATCAATGTTTTTTTTTTTTTTATTCGACTGGATGGCAAACGAGCAAGTGGGTCTCCTGATGGTAAGAGATCACCACCGCCCATAAACATCTGCAACACCAGGGGTATTGCAGATGCGTTGCCAACCTAGAGGCCTAAGATGGGATACCTCTAGTGCCAGTAATTTCACCGGCTGTCTTACTCTCCACGCCGAAACACAACAGTGCAAGCACTGCTGCTTCACGGCAGGATTAGCGAGCAAGATGGTGGTAGCAATCCGGGCGGACCTTGCACAAGGTCCTACCACCTGCAAAAATGTAATGTAATGCTGCTGTTATATTAACTTACACAGTATTGGCAATCCCTTCAGTCGAAAGCTGTTTTGTTTAATGTAAACTTTTTTATCTGTTTATATACATGTATAAACCTAATCCTCAACAATGACGTCTATGACGGTGACCATAACAACGAAAAAAATTTTTTTTTTTAATTTGAACGTACCTACAACTAACTTTTTCCTAGCGGAAGTCTTAATATGGCTCGCCATACCGAACTTTGGTCTTAAAATATCTATCACATCGTTTGAAATAGAGCTTGCTTTGTGAATTCTGGGTATACCTAATTATATATATATTGGAGGGCTTAGGTATTTCTGTTAAAATTTGGCGTTTAGGATCAAGTATTTTTAGCCGGTTTATCTCAAAACTGCTAATCGATCCAAAAATGGTAGAGCGCCAGGAAAACGCTGGTTAAAGCATACCATACTCCTCTCAACCCGCAGTGTCAATACTTCAGGTGTCGAAGCGTTTCTTGCGCACATCTTTGCAGCGCAGATGCTAACCGCTATGATTTCGTTTACCAATGCCATCTCTAATTAGAAAAACAGCTTTAAGGAACCGGTGGTTTGTTTCTGTTGATAAAAAAATCGTATCATTGTTATTTTGGCAATGATCTAGAATCGAGACTTTCGGGGCCCGCGCGGTGAAGGCAATGTTTTTAGTAGCGAAACCATTGTAAAAAGTCCGCTGAAAACTCACGAGTTTGTTCCACAAGAATAAAGTTTCAACTTTGCGGATAACAAATTCTGTTCAATTTACGTTCATTGTTAAGTTTATTTTGGTATATCTCGTTCTTCTTTCAAGAGCACTTTATTTATAAAGGTAAGCAAATTTCACTGACAAATTTATCAGATACAATGCTTAAAAAGTTCAATTTATACCGCAGAAAATAAAGTAAGTTGAGTAATCACAGGTGTTTTTAGGGTTCCGTAGTCAACTAGGAACCCTTATAGTTTCGCCATGTCGTCCGTCTGTCTGTCCGTCCGCGGCTAAGCTCAGAGACCGTTAATACTAGAAAGCTGTAATATGGCGTGAATATACATTATATCAGTCACGCCGAAAAAGCGGTAAAAAAAATTTAGATGCAAAGTGGGGGTGATTTTTTTTTTAATTATAATATGGGAAATAGTTGGACAGGTCTTTTAAAACCATTGGGGGGGTTGCTAAGACGATTTTCCAATTCAGTGATCTGTTTGCGAAATATTCAACTTTAAAATGCAAATTTTCATTAAAATCGAGCGTCTAAAATCTAAACAGTTGGTTGGAAATATTTGAAAAAATTCAGGATAGTAGTAAATATATCAAATTTACAAGGAAAATTATAGCGGCTAAGATTGCTTGAGAATTATTAGTAGTTTAAGAGTAAATAAATAGCAGTTTAAGTTATAAAACATACCTAAACTTGGAAGATTCTGTAGACAATACGAAATCCATAGAGAAATATTACAAATATTACTTGATTTTTTCGTAAGGGCTACGGAACCCTATCCTGGGCGTGTCCGACATGTTTTTGGCCGGTTTTTTTAATCCTATTTACAATGTGCCTTGCCGTCAGTCCGTACTTTCTACGCAGTAGTATGAACGATTGCAAACAATAATAAGCATAATACATGTGTTTGTATTATATAAAACTACATAATTTCAATAAAACTAAAAATTTAGGATTATACAGCAATCCATGAAAAATAAAAGGTACTTATCTGGTAAGTGAACAATTGTTTACACTGTTGCTTTTTCATTTCCTATCAATCGAAGTGAAAAGCAAAGTGTAAAACTCGAGCATTAAACCCATTTTCCTCTCGACGTGTCTATCCACCCTCGCCGTACCGGCTCGGGTGGCTAAATGAACGGCTCGGTTAAAATAGCTCGTTTTATGCTCTTGTTGTACAATATACTATTTGTTTCTGTGGAGTAGCAATTTCAATTATTCCTGTTTATTCATACCGAACTGCGTTAACTAAAGGCTGCGTCGATTAATAATGCAAAGTCGATGTTATTTATTATAAAAAGATAATAAGTGAGTAGTAAATAAATTCGTTCTTAATATTTCAATGATCCATTTGTAGGCGCATTGCGTGCTTGAATTGTAAATACTCGTAGATACGCTGAATGCGATGTTAATAACTTGCGCCTGAAAATGTCATGCAACAATGTCGTAACTTATTTCTACATTATAAAATTATTGCCTTATCAGCTTTAATCGAACCAGTTTTTGATGCCTTTACTTTTTAAATTAAAAGAGTGGATCGGGTAGGAAATATTTTATGATTAAACGTTTGTATTGTACAAATGCATGAATTTGTTTTTAAATAATTGATAGCTTCCTGCGTTACTTCGCCGCAGTCCTTGTCAAAGAATTAGGTACTCAAGTCAAATTGGTCGGGCCTTAGTTCTCATGCAGGCCCAGTGTGAATTGAGAACTGCACACACACACTATTGAATTTCTTCGTAGTATTAGGTACGACCTATACCTACGTGAACAGTACGTAAGCTTTATCATCCTCAAATCAAAGGTAAGATGCACTACGTTAACCTTAGATATCACTTAAGATATTACAACAAGTAGCTAGGTAGGTACCTACCTACATAAACGTTATTAAGCGCTGTACCAAATTTAGCGAAACTAAATCGTAAAAATATTACTCGTAAATCGTATATATTACTTAAGTAGGCTTTGCTAGGTGTTATTTTAATGTTAAATTATGTTTGTTTTTGGAGAAGTAAACTATGAATGTAAAACTCACACTAAAACATACAAAAATGAAAAGAAAAATTTCAATGCTAATACCTATAACTGACCGGAATCGATCCCGACACAAGTTTGCAACTTCAATGCTATAATCACTAGACCATCGGGTTCAAACCGATAATAATGAAATTACCGATTTTATTGAGCGTGAAATAACACGAAAGAAAAACACACGAAAACTCGAAAACACACGTTTATCCAGAGATAACTCCAAACTAGTTTGATTGTTCGCCCCCGAAAGCTCCACGTAACAAATTTTATCAAAATCAGAAACCAATCCAAAATCTCTGAAATAAATAAATAAATATACAAGAAATACTCCTCAAAAATGATTCAACAATTATAATTATCCAAACGCACCATTCACCATGCGCTTAAGTTAGTTTTTAATGCTAAGAAACGCTGTAGAAAGTTGTGCAGTTTTTCAATTAATACCGGGCAAATGTATAGATAATAAATACGGTACTTGGCCCGCAGCCGACCGCGTATAATGAATTCAACGTGTAAATTATAATTACACTTATTGGTAGCAATATAGCGAATTTCCGCGTAAGTCTTAAGTAGAAGTTTCAACTCGGGATTAATAAAAATAAAAATAAAGGTCCAGATGTTTTAAATGAATTTTATAGTTGTTAGCTACGGTCGTGAAAAATAATTATTATTTTCTATCTAAACCGAATCGAGTTATCATATTAGGTATGTGAAATCGTAGGTACTCACATATATTTAACAGGCAATAACTAAGTGATGATAAAATATAAATTAATCACTCACTTTGCCACATCAGCGCTTCATTAATTCGCGAAATTTGTTTAAAACACTCTAGCCTGGGTTCAAATCGCTTTTTCGGAATTTATGTGTAAAATTTAACTCCAAACTTACCAACAACGAAATTTTTGGTGATGGAAAAACACCGCGAGGAAGCCTGCACACTCCTGTGAACTACATGGTACGTGTAAAGTCCAAATCTAGATTAAGCTTGCGTAGGTTATAGCCTAAGCTCTCTCATTCTGACAGGAGGCTTGTGTGAAGCAGTAGAAAGTGAAAGTATGTACCTATATCTAGCCTGATGATTTTAAAATGACAAATGACATACCTTCTTAGGTGAAAAGTATTCACAGTAAAATCATCAGCATTTTAATTGGTGCCGAAGTAAAAGCGTGCCTGAACTTTATTTTAGAGTTTTAATCAAATGTTACATCAAAATTTCATTAGGTCTGGACTATATTAAAACCTGTTGAGTTGTGACGCCCGCGAAAAGTGGTAAGGTTAGACGTGTGGTGCTCCTGTTTTAGTAACACTCATGTGCATTCCCGTGCTAACTTTGCAAACGAGCATTTGTGGGTCGACAGAGATGGCAGATTTAAAACAACCCAGACTCAGGTTTTAATAATACAAACCTAACATTTCTTATTATATTATAGTTAACTACAAACATTAAATGTTTTTGAGCCAGGCTACAAAATGATATGCTGTTGTGCAAAATAAACGGCAAATGCAAGTTGGACTAGTACACCAAGGGATCCTTACACATTCGTAGGCATCAATAAATATTCAGTGTTAGCAGAGCCCCTGTCCTAAGCATAAATGTACGCAGTGTGGTGCCATTTTAGATGGTATTGAAATAGACGGATACAAAAAAAATAAGATTGTCAAACTTCTCTTATTGGTTGTGCTATGAATAAGAGTTACCTTCATTCCAAATTACAAGTTTCTATGACAACCGGAAGTATCCTATACAAGTAAGTAATTCGGTTACGGCAATTTGTTTGAAAACTCCTTTTTTAATTACTGTATCATTTGATTGTGTTGACTTAGAGTTTTGATTTTTACATTGCGATAAAAGGGTCTGGTCTGAGTTATTCATAATATTTTCAGCTTGATACCTTGACGCTACTGGAAAAACAGGGTCTGGACAGAGGGACAGGCAGACTCAAAAAGTGGTACTAAAGGGCTCCGTTATTTTCTTGTGAGGTACAAAACCCTAAAAATAGTACATACCTACCTACTTGTACATTGTAAATTATATTCAATGGATAAGTAGGTAGGTATCTACGTATTTTTTTTCAATACAAAACTAAAACGCGAGTCAATTTTTCAACTTTTTCAGTAATTATAAATGTTATATGTTTACTCTAATTACCTGCAATAAATTACAAGCATGATTATGTTAATAAGCGATAGGCATGTAGTTATATAATACACTTACAGCAACAGATGAGCTATTCGCCTTAAGAATTTACTTACCTTGTTGTCTGTTCGCATGCAACTATTTATACTGTATTGATAAAAAGTAAATTTATTAATATGATGCTCCGCGTAGCGTGAGCGCAGTTTATTGTGTTCCACTGCTTCGGCTCACAGGCGTACACACACATACACGTGCATGCATACGACCTATTATCTTAAATGAATATATATTATAAAAATGCATCGTCTGTTTGATTGTTAAAACGAACTATTAACATAGATGTAAGCATACTGTAAGCATTTTCAATACGCAGAAATCATAATTTATACAAAATATTCTTGTAAATTGGTTTTGTATTGGGTTCAGACTGTAAAGAATGTTTACATAAGTATATTTATTATTACTTTTATTGCATGTGAAAGAAAAAGGGATCTGAATGGTATTAAGTTAAAGTTATATATAACTATATTCGCAGCGATAAATAAATTCACATAGGTAACATATTTGTGCTTTAAAATATATATAATTATTTCTCTTTTTTGTCTGAAATAATATGATAAAAGTAAATAATTTTATGATAAAATAATTAACATCTCATTGGTGTTTTTACAAAAATGAGATTATGATAGATTTAAAAAATTACCTACTTTTTTTTCATAATACTTACATGATTTATTATTTTTAACAATAAATTAATATTCTTTGAGTAATATCGATAGTTATTTAATTAATTAAAATCTAGGCGAACCCGCGTAATAAGTATTAGTTTGATATAAAAGTAACATAAATGCGGTGAAAACAATGCCTGATGCAAAAACTACGTTCTTACGTAGTCGGTTGTATAAATATATATCGCGATAGCGGTGATTAAGCGCTCGTACAAGTATATCGAACAATGTTGTTCTTCACGGAATAAGCGTCACGTGTGAGATTTCTCGTAATTGACAATGAAAAACTATATCGTGAATACGTTCGCCCACTGCTCCGATAAATTAATAACAAGTAAGTTCATTCTGCAGGGTGTGTAAATTAGGTATGTTAGTCATAGTAGTTCACTCGCACTGACTATAATTTACTGATTTGTGTACCTAACTTTACTATAAGCACCTAATCAAACTACACCTGATCTCCTAGTGCATTATTTCATAAATTTGATTGATTTGATTGATTTCATTTATTTCATAAATTTTTCCTATTGCATAAATTTGACTTAGATTTAAGTGTTTTCTTTTAATTAAGTATTATTATTGAATAGAACTCTAATTTGACATTCTAAATTATATTTTTTATTTTGGCTGACAATTTATTCTAATATGATTTATTTTTTGTATACATTTGACGATCCTTTTGTGAATTTCTTGTAATTAACTGACATGTTTTTATAATGTATTTTTTTCAAAAGGTAATAAATAAATATAATCTTATTTAATCTATTTATATGCACAAATCAGCTCTGAACTCATTTATAGCACAATACAACTGAACGAATACAAATATTAAAAATCACTGTGTCCGTTCAATAATTTAATGCATTTCATTACAAACGTCATCAGTAGACGTTTAATTATCAATAATTATGCATATTTTAAATCGCACTGTCCATTAATAAAATACGTGCGATTCCATCTCGCAGGATGCCAATTAACAGAGATCGGTGTTCAATGCAAAGCCAGTTCCAGTCCCGACTAAGCGTAAAAATAGCTCGCGAACACCCGCTGATGCGTGCTTGACACTTCTTGTGGACTGGCCACCTTCTGAAGGGATTATCTTTAGAAAAACTATATGACAGAAAATAAAAACGAACCGTGACGACCAGACAGCCAAATGGTTAGAGAACCTGACTACGAAGCATGATTCCCGGCCGGGGCAGTATGTATTTATCTATATAATTATAAGTATGTTTATCCGTTGCCAAGTATCCATAAAAGCTTTGCTTAGTTTGGGACTAGGTCAATTGGTCCCAAACTAAGCAATTTGCCAGTATTCTAACCTTGCGTTTAAAAGCACTGTGTCAGAATTGAGCTGAAATGGCTGAGTGGTTTCGTTGTAATAATACATTTTTACCCCCTTATTCATAAAACTTAACAAGCCTATGTTAACTAACAAATGCTTTGTCCCTTTCTAACAAATACAAATGTTGAAGTGACAGATAAGGACAAACGAATTTTAGCGGCATTTTAACTAAAATAGGTTTGATTGTCGTTTATGAATAAGGGGGATAGTCTTTACCCTTAGGTCTCCAGGGCAGGGTGGTTCCAGCTTCAATATTCAACTAGAACCAGACTTATGTCAATTTTGACGCCATATTGACATGTGACCTGCCAAAGGGTCGCGAAAAACAACTAAACAGGTTGAACCAAAATAAAATAAAATTTCAGAAAATCATTTTTTTTAGAAACAGCCAAGTTTTGTAACTCAAAACTCAAACTGAAGCAGGTAT
This sequence comes from Choristoneura fumiferana, assembly GCF_025370935.1. Lineage (NCBI taxonomy): Eukaryota > Metazoa > Arthropoda > Insecta > Lepidoptera > Tortricidae > Choristoneura > Choristoneura fumiferana. The sequence continues at coordinate 26,212,934 of NC_133472.1, read as the reverse complement.
AGTTTTACTTTTTGAAACTATGCCACTAAGTTAATTTTTGCATAAGAAAGCTATAAACAGTTTACCGAAAAGCATAGAAAAGCTGTACTTTTAAGCTGTCTCGTCTTTGTAGCGTCTTTGGCACGACACGTTTCCTAACTAAGCTGGCTAACATCGGACAATTTGACATAGTTACGAATGTAAAGGTAACTCTTTATCATTTTGTATGCACATTTGCTGCACAAAGCAAGAAAAAAACTTACATATGTATTTACTTGGGTCTTACAGACGTAAATGTCAAAGTGATAGATAAAGACGACTGACGTTAAGTTAACTTAAAAACACTCTTGTTTACCACAATAGAGAATCGTTATTTTAGACAGGCAATACGTTAAAAAATATGCGAGCTTGTAACTATTATGGTAAAAGGACGAGGAGATACTTAATACCGCGCATATTCAACAACCTCTTCTTGGAGGAGGAATGTAAAACCAAGAATTGTTTCAAAAATAAGTTAAAAACATGGTTGATAAACTCTTTCCATACAAAAAATTGTTAGTTTAGTCAGTACCTATTAGTTTTGTATAATGTAATGTACTGTAAGTATTGTGCACAATATTGTTAAAATGAGTGTTTGGTTCGCCAACAAATTGTTTTGCAATTTGGCGAAATACTTCTTAGGATAAAATGTGTCTATTAATATTTTACAACAAATAAAAAAAAGAAATCTCTCACGAGGCGGATTTTTATAAGAGTTTATGAATGAAGAAGTATTTTTCAGATAATAAGCCGCTTTGTCAGCCTCGAAACTTGCTTTAAAGTATTACTAGTGCATAACTTATATACTTTTATAGTATTTATATAGGTTGGAACGCGTACAATAAAGTACAACAGAACATAACATTCAGAGCCTTAATTCGCGCAATAAATAATATAGAGCCACTCTTCACTGCAACTTGAATATAAATCGCCTAATTAAAGTTAAACGGTAGGAATATTAACCAAATACAGAGTCGGTCGACAACATTGTAACAACCTATAGATATTATTAATGAAGTAGATATTTTATTTATTCCATGTAACGGGTCAGCCTAATACAACGTATGTAAAATAGGGTGTAATAGTGTACATACATTAGAAATCGCAAACTAACCAGTAGTGTAGGCACGTATATATAGTTTGCAGCTTTGAAAGACCCATGTTAGTCTCAGGGTTTTCACAATGTCTCTTAATTTTTTGTTTTTCATAAAATTGTTTTTTTACGTCAATTAAAGACAAGATCCAGCTTAATAAGTTCAGTAGTTATCAAAACAGTCCCGTGTAGTTACGGAAATTGAGCCGTTTTAAAACGAACACATAAACCCCTTTTGTTATATTGTGGAAATTTTGTAATTACTATTTAAGAAATAAGTCTGCCGAATTTCCAGTCCCTAGCTCCAGTGGTTAAGGTTGTGCACTGTCTGAATATTGACTTTGTACGTAATTCTAAATAAATTATGCTTTTTTTTTCAAACTTTTTTTACTTCTTGTAATATCTACCTACATGCGAAATTTGAAGACTGTAAATAATAGGTACAGGACGAAAAAAGAGCCAAATTAAATGGAACATATAAATCCCTTTTAATCCCTATACCCTAGAAACTCCGAAAAAAAATCTTCAAAATCCACATGTATGGCCTTGAAGAAATATGTTAAAAATTGTAAGTCTCTCGTTTTCAGCTCCAGTAGTCAGGACACGACAAGGTACGAGGTTAGTACAGGTCTTTCGAAGGCGCAAGCTTGAATATACACATTGCTGGTAATGGCCAATAATATATTTAAAAAAAAAACAGTACTAGCACTTAGTTCTCGATTTAATATACTATTATTAGACCGGCATAAAATGTTTTACTTAAATAGATCTAAATGCAAGAAAAAACCGGTACACTCGCGCAAAAGGTAACATAAAGGTACAATCAGTAGTAGAAGTGGATGAATAACTGTTGTGCACAGAATGGTCTGCGCAACCTCTTGCAGTAGTGTAGCGTTAAATATTACGGTAGACAATCCGAAGAAAAAAGACTACCCTATAGCGATGAATGAAGAAAGGACGAACGAAATTTGCATCTTTGGTGTTGGTACGGATGATGCGGTCATTCAGTGTGCTCCCGAATGAATTGATCAAAATTAAAATATGCCTTCCACGTGCAAAATAGAGTGCAAGGTCGATTTCTTCATTGACGAATAGATTTCGGAAGCCAGTCGAGAATCGAATAGTAGTTAGTCTTTTTTTAGTGCTGACTTTTTAAACGAGACGTTTTTTTTAACATCTAATCTAATTATGTAGGTACTTTCTAGTAACTAATATAGTAGATTTCAGCGAAGGATTCAAGGATCGCTTTTGTATTGTCGCGAACTAAAAGCTAGTCGTCATTGTTATCTTAAGAATGAACTTTAAAAGGCCATGAAGAATATTTTATGCAAGTAAATAAACTTTCTGGTCTCAGTTATTTTAAAAACCTAACTTTGTAACTAAATACGTAAAATACATTCGTTTCTACGCGTTTGCATATTTAAATGAGATAGATATTATTACAAAGCATCTGCAAGTATAAGCATGCCTGTGGAATAAGTGAGGAACAGACATCCCTACATTTAATTAATTACTTAACTTGTGGTCTGTAATATATTTCATATTGCGTATAAGATAAGATATACTATACTTAACTGTAAACTATTTTCTTCGCGCACATTTTCTTTGCGCTGTCACAGCATTGTCGATTGCCCATATAAAAAACAATGTACGGTTATAAAAACTTCCTAACATGATGCCATAAATATAATTGGAGTGGATTGGATACCCCTTAAAAAGTTACAAACCAGTTATAGCAAAAGAATATTGCACCTGTGTCTGACAAACGCAAATGTCAGAGTGACAGAGAAAAACAAAGGATAACAATTAAGATAACCTTAACTTAACAAGCGTTTATGAATAAGAGGGTCCTCGTAAGTTTGTGATTTTTTACGCGTTTGATTCGATGTCAAATATTAATGTTTGCTTTGGAAACTTTGCAGAGAGACAATGATTTTGGCTTGATTTGTAACCTGAGCATTTCATACCACGTGAGATGAATGCTAGTCAGTCCCTGACTCCCTACAAACTAAATTATTGATTAAAAGAGATTGGATAATGTCCAGGTGTCAAACCGCTGAACATCGCAAGCGCACGATCAGACGCATCGCCGCCCGCGACATATGCGGCTGTCGAACAATTTAATACTGGCTTTATTTGACCGACGAACGAGACGACTGACACAATAATGCTCTCAATGAGTCACAATAGCGAATTAAGTATTATTTTAAATTGACGTAATTGAAAAATATGCAGCCGCTCGCGCGCTGCGCTCTTATAAATTGATTCATGTATAATATTACGCAGAGGGCCGTTGGACAGGCAGGCGGGCACGAAAACGAATAAAATAGATGTTATTAACTTCACAACATTGTACTCGTGCTGGTGCATTCGCCTTATATGAATGTTTTCTTTAACGCTAAATGCAAACAGTAATAATAAAGTTGCGAAGAACTATGACGTATCGGATTCTATACAGGCCGGTCACATAGCTGCAAACTTGTATAAAAACCACATGTAGTGGTCCTAAAAATGTACTAAAAAGTTAGAACTGGAAGTTTATTTGCGATTTCAGCGCTTTCTAGTGTACTACTTGACCGGCCTAATAATGACGACCAAATAATTATCCAGTATATTTATTCGTCAGTGCACATTGTGTTAAGTTTACAGGACTATGTACCTGATTGGTTGGCCGGCAGATATTTTTCTCCGCTTAGCTTCGCTCAAAACGCAGGGATAAACTGTAAAATTTGGAGATATATTACTAAGTAATGCAAAACCTGGATAAGTAATTAATAAATCGTATATTTTTTCGGATTTATCCAAGATCATTAGTCATGGAATGCGTCGCGAATTGCAGCGTGTTAGCGTAGGTAACTAGGTATTCAACTAAAGTTTTATTTCAACCATCATCTCTCTTCGCTTTGGTCTTGATTTTAGAGACATCCTGTAGTAAGTTCCGTAAAAAATTGCCGGTGTGTTGGCTGACCGTTCTATGGAATTGTCGTTGGACCTGTACATGCGTACCAAATTTCAATTTACTCCGACCACAAGAATGAACTTGCAAGACATGAAGTCAACTTACAAACATAATGCATCAGCGTAGTTATAATTATACTAAATAAAAGCTGGTAAAAAAATTATATCCTTTACAAGACTCCGGACCTCGAACTATAAAGTCAATTCAGAAGTTGACAGCTGTTAAATACTTATTGGTACTTGAGCAGGAAGCATCTCTGGGAATCAAAAAAGCTACATAATACATAGGTAAACACGTGCCGGGCAAGGCCTCAGACAAGTTTCTTATGACACACTCTTCATTCTTTCCGAAAGCGCTGTTCGTATTAAACTGGCCGTTCCGTAGAGTTCCGTAACAATACGCGGCAAATATTCAATATTAGGTGTTGATCGACTACTACGATGCCGGGATGAACAGGACTACTTCTTGAAGGACTGGCCCATGTATGCAGTGGACAGAGAGCAGTGGAAGTATCGGGGGGGGGGGGCTTTGCTCAGCAGTGGGACAGAATAGGCTAATAATAATAATAATACTACTCGTTAACTTGTAAAGCCTGCTTAAATGTGATAGTTTACATTTCAAATTAGTTATAAGTATGTACTGCCGTGATTTTTTTCGTGTACCTATCTAAAAACAACCATTTAGTTTGGCCATTTCTCAGACAACAATTCAAATTTATAATCAGCACTTGGTAACTATAACTTTATTTTGAATGAACAAGTGATTAAGTACGTAACCTTAAAGAACCTAATAATTATGTAAAATATTTTAAAATACCAACATAACACCTGAAATATTCCAATAGATACCTAGTCTAACAAGCGGGTAACGAAACGAATAATAATAAAGATTGTAGCTATATAGCAGTATCCATTACACATCTTAGTTATAATTATACTTAGTTTTTGTGTAGCCATCGAAATATGTAGGTCTGTATTTAATGTCGACTTAAACTATAAAACTCGAATAATCATAACATAATGCATGACAATGATACGTTTCATTGTTATTAAACTTATCATTTTTTATTATTCGTGACTCCACAAAATGTTAATAATACTGTGTGCGGCTTATATTGGACGTAATTACAGTATTTCGTGGTTCGCTTCGGTGGGTTTTGGTTCGATGCCGGTTTGGAATATCGGCAAGGGTAAATAAATACCATGCTGACGCCATTTGGCATGATATAAATATATTGTTATGTTTTCGATTAGGGTTGGTGGTCGCCCGGAGCTACACTTCCACCGACGCACACAGGAGCATCTCGCGGCGTAGGTAACGCGGTAATAACGGGACCAATTATGGCAATAAAAGTTTGTCGGCGGGATATTTTATCACATCAACCTTTTTCTTGAGACCGGCGACCGCGGTGCTACTTGCTGCCACACGGAAATATTCAATGACCGAAATCAGCCGACACAACAACTACACGCGCGATGCGCGTACCCGACTTGTATTAACATGGAACGGTTCATCAATACTATTATTGCCATTTAATTAAAACATATTTAATTGTGATGGAAAGAGTACTAAACAAAAAGTTATAGAGCGCTTCAGCTTTCACGGTGCAGTGCGTATTTATTTAACTCACCGAGGACCAGTCCGCTTGCAGCGGTGTATTGTTGTGTACATGTGGGCTGTTACACAATATAAATAAAATAAAAAAGGGAATGTGCTTCAATGCATTCTTTCTTCCTTTCAAAGCGTCTCGACAACTTCGTATGCAATAGGTCATTTTAGCGCACTGCATGATCTCGTTCAAATATCCCGCAGAATAAGATTAGGTACCTAATAGGCGGCCCAAGAAGTGCAGAAACAATTGCTAACCTTATTATTATACAACTTCTTGTGGGTTAACAAAACGTTTTTTGTAGTATACTAAGAACACTTTCGTTATAATATATTCGCATTATCATATTATGCACAACCTTTGATAATAAAGTATTACCTACATATTGTACCTAGAAACGCCCGTTTGTGACTCAAGGCCAACAATAATTATGTCAACCGTATATTTTTTACTGGCATTAGAAAATTACAGGCCTATGAACCACACAGTTTTATTTAAATATACTCATTCGGGCTTGAGATGAATACTGCATCTAATTACATACCCACGCAACAGTGACTCTACTCATGAACTGCATCGGACGTGTCGCGTTTCCTGTTTTTTGGTTAATCGTCACTCATGGTCGGCGTTCGCGGGGTTTTCTTGAGTGGTCTACATTTTGGGCCAACGTCAGCCAATATTGAACAAAAAGGAAAAAACATGTGCTAAGCTTTTCTTGTAAGCTTCGGAGATGATATGACCGAAACTGAAGAACAGAATCTGCAAGCATTAGGTACCTACACCAAGTGTCTTGCCAGCGTACAGTCAAAGAAATCGTATTATTGTGTACCAGGATCCTTCTCGCTGCAAATGCCAATCTAACATTCCATACATCTGCCAAAGAAATCATTGTGAAAGTGATAGAGAAAAGATTCCAACCAGAGGCCGTTTTGCGTTAAACGTTAGTTTCTGACGCTCGAGATCGCAATCAACTTACAGATTTCGCATACAAAAACTGTCATTTGATTGCGATCGCGAGTGTCAGAAACGTTAGGCAATAAGGCTTCTGGTACAAGAATCAGTCATAACTTAAAGTTGACATCGGACAAATTTCAGTATAAAGCTTAAATCAAGAAGTATATTATTCAAAATCATGATATAATTACACAAAGTAGGTAAATAATTCCTATGGAAGGAGAACCAACTCTTACCTGGTACCTGCCATTCTAAATACCCTTCCAAAGGAATTCTTGAACGCAATCCAATGCCAACAATCCGGTAAAATGTAAGAAAATACTCAAAAAATATTACCTTGAGAGTGACAACAACGTACCTACCTACTAACTAATAACAACTAACTATTTATACTTCAACTTAATTATCTTAAGCAAAAAATCTATGTACTGAACCGCTGTAACTCGCCTACTATTACATAAACTCCAAGTGGGTTTTCCAATAGTGGCATAATAAGTTCATTGTATTTATATTGTTTCGATTATATTGAATAAAAAAATAAAAATAATATATTTTTGATTTCAGTTAAATTTAGTGGAACAGTCAACATAGCAAATAAAGTTAGTTTCTCCAAGACACTAATGAGTTAACTCTTACTATTAAAAAAATAATGAAGAATTAAATATTAATTAAACGCATTAAATCAATGTAAAGGTAAGAATCAGAAACTAAAGTGATTTTAATTTACGTATATATACTCGCATATAACAAAAAAGGTTTGAAAAGGGAGTTTTTTATGTATCTCTTATGTGTCACGTCACGTCAATGTCACTCCTAAAGTTTTTTTTTAACTTCGCCAAATAGTTTCTAACACCACGTAGTTTCTAACTATAAACTGAGCCATCTGTCGAGATTAACGGCCATCAAGAACAACAGGGTAGATTGTACAAATACTTACATGGAAAAAGTACAGATTGTAAAAACATATTTAGTACATTTAGTACAATTACATCTAGAGCTGATTTAATATTTCCAACGGAATATATTTTAGAAATCGAGAAGCAAAAAGTAAATAGTGACCCCGAATTGTGGATAAAGAAAACAAAGCATGGCAGGTTGAACAAACAAAAATGGGTTCGACGATGGTTGCTTTACTTATACGTTCTCGAATAAATAAATGTTTTTCATAAGGACATAAGAGAGTAATAGGATTACGGATGATTTTGTTTATAAAAAGGGGAGAACGAAACAAATGAGAATGGTTCAAATTTGATTCTAGATATAATGCCACCATGGAAGAGCTTTTTAAAATCTGTACCTACACTGGCTATTTCCGTCGTCCACTAGTTGCCAGTAGGTACAGTCGAGTTCATAAACTTGTGTGAGTAAAAATTTGATCAAATCTATATCTTTAGATCAAATCTTTATCTATTTCTCTTAGAATTAGAAGAATTCAATTTTTGAAAAAAAATATAAATAGATAGAAAACATTTATTCGTGACAAAGTAGGCTACCATAACAAAAAGATATTGAAAATTTTGCCTACAAGTTTATGAACTTGACTGTACTCAAAGAGTTGAAACTACATATGGAATTTACCATAAGCATACGGTAACAGAAAGCATCAAAGGAAACCAGTGTACACTTCCGAACCGAAGCAATTTCAATTCTATATGAAGTTCCCAATCTGCACGAATCAAAGAAAGTCCAACAGAAACTATTACTAAGCCTCCGCCGTCAAGCAAATCAATATTATTAAATAAAATTCCAATTAAACTCCAATTCAATAGAATCTGACAATCCTGTAGACACTTCCAGCCTACTAATATAAACACCGGGCTGCCTAAGGCTTTGTGATGTGGCTATTATTCGTTTTTGATTCCTTTTAGATGATAATTGCAACAACAGGGACATATATAATCAAGTGTGCCCACGATAGGGTGTCTTAAATATGTAGAAAATTGACAGATTCTATTGAATTGTACTTTACAGGAATTTATTTTGTCGGCATTTTAAATGACAATGGGTAGACAATTTTCGGAGTACCTACCTACTAGTTACTAGTAGAGGCCGTCATCATCATCATTAGGTATATCATATCCGCCGTAGAACGTTCACTGTTGGACATAAGCTTCCCACTTAGACCTCCAGTTGCTTTTAGTACGTATCCTTACTTCCTTACAATATTACAACTGCGAAATTAACTGTCTGTCTATTACCACTTCACGCTTAAACTTCTGAACCGATTTAGATAATTACTTGTAAGAATTTTTGTGAATATTTGAGATGCTGAGAAGGACAATGAATATTTTTTATTATTTCTATTTTTTCGCAGATGGACTAGCAGGAAACAGCTAGTAGCTATTATGACAACAGAAAATAAAAATAAAATAAGGTTAAGCAATTAAAGTCAGCCCCATACAAGATATGTTTTTTTCTGGGTGGGGTTATGGAACCATTTTTGGGTATGGCCGCGAAAAGTTGTACCTTAACACTCTGGAAAAAAATAATACACATAACACACGAACGCACATAAGGTACGTTCACATGTGATTTTTTAACATGTGATTTAACTGACTCCAAAAAATGAGGAGGTTTTCAATTTTTCAGTTACTTTTTTTAATTTGTCAGATACTTTTTTTAATTTGTTCAATGCCATTTTGCTAAGTTTTGGCCATATCCACCGTCTTTTTTGTTGGAGTCACTATATGTGCGTTGTTTATGTGCAGATTTCCTCGTGATTTTTGCCTACACCGAAAAGCTTGTGGTAAAAAATGGTTTAATTATTAATAACAAATAATTTATCTCAGTATATATAATCCTCCTCATCAGTTTCGACGACGGCGCCCTAAAAGAATTATGACGCCTATTATCTCAGTATAACAAGCAACTAACATGTCTCAATTAATTAAGTAAGAAAAACTTTTATAAATTAGAATTTTGTCTTGCTTCATAATATATTTAAATATTAAAGCGTTGTGAATTGCCTTTATATATGATCCAATGTATTACTATAACTCACGACTTAACACGCGCAACGCACAGCGTAACACACATAATGCACAACATAACACACGTAATGCACAAACCGTAACACACTAAATTAAAAAAATATAAATCCCTCTACAGCCGATATCTTTGAAGCTACTGCCGTAAGTCTTCAAAATAAATAAGGAAAACAATCCATACTTCGAATATAATAACAATTACGCTTAGTTTCAATACATACCTCGCGAAAAAGTTACACTAAATATTTAATCGTTCCAAATTTCATATTTCCTTGTTGCATAAAACTTGAATCGTATAGACAAGTGATACGTTACCTGATTCAAAAGTCATACCAGCATACTAATAGTATTGCCCGTCTTAAAAAACCTAAAACATTGTTGCTACAATAACAAACAAAAATTTCCCATGCATATAAAAAGTGTGCGTTACGTTTGGAACCATTTTCGGGAACACATGTTTAATATCCAGAAATATTCAGATAATAGATTGTTAGCTTAACTAGTTTAAGGGCGATTTCTTACCAAGTTTGCTGAGCCTGGTTTCATTTGTATACTTATTTCCGTTAAAAAATTGTAGGCGTTCAAGTTCTGCAAGGTGACACTAAAATTCATGTATTTTGCCAACTTTTTAGCGTTTCATCAGGTTTTTGGTGCTTAATCAATACTGTTTTGTAATATTTAATTATTTTGTCGTATGGGAAAAACGTTTTAGAACATAATGTCCTAAGTTGTTTGTCATTATACCTTTGTATTATTTTTTTACGAGGGTTAAAGTGCGAGCTTCAAACAAAAAGTACAACTTTTCGCGGCTATACCCTTTTCTCAATTGGTACATTTTGGAGTGATCTCAAATTCGTGATATCGTTAAGATAAGAAAGATAAAAAGCTTTTTAAGTAACAAAATAAGTTAGAACAAATTCGCTTAGGCTTATTGTACATTTATTTTATGACTTACGTCTTTTTTGTTTAAAGGATGTGGAGGACACGCGCGCTACTATATAATAACACATTAATAGCTGCAGTAAAGTTCAATGCTCATTACGAATGTTAATAAAATAATAAAAACACATACTCGAAACAAGCGGTTTTCTTCATTTAGCTATGTGGCAACCATTTCATTATAAATGACACCCTGTATCTTGTGTCAATATGCTCCAGACAATGTTAGTGGATTTTTTAGTTTCGGCCAACTAAACAAACAAGTAGACAGACCAAACATGCGATGTTTTTGTGAACAGATTTTTGTCCTCACCCGCAATTCTGTCGCGCCGTCTGGGACCAATGTCGAACTGAGCGAACGTTTTTCTTTTAACTGCTACATAATTATATTATTCAAACAAATGATTACACATCTATTTGTCATAACAACGTCTAGGCATTTAAAAATTTACTGTGACTATCGTGGCAGTTTAATTTTTTTTCCTATCTATCACCTATTAAAGTAGCTGATGCCTGCGACTCCATCTGCGAAGAATTTGTTTATATGTTATCCCGTGGAAACTATGCAATTTTCGGAGATAAAACAATCCTGTTCTTTCCAGGGTCTCAACCTAGCTCCAAACTAAATTTAATCGATATCAGTTCAGCTGTATAAGCGTGAAGAGGTAACAGACTGACAGGGTAACTTTTGCATTTATAATAATTATTAGTAAGGAAGTAAGGATAAGGATGGATATTCATGTATGAGTCGTTACCATGGAAACAACTCATTATCAACTTCGATCTGTGTACCTGGGCACAGAACCCCTCTTAAAATTAGAGGGCTTGGGATTGGGAACATAAACTATGGTGCTTCGATCGATGTTATCCTTGATCGAAAAGCACATAGTAAAATTACATCAATCTAATTTAGTTTTACGACATCAGATGGTCATACTTATATTGAAAGAATAACACCAAGTAATAACCTAACCAACAAAAAGTTGGAAACCCCCGACTTTGTCACTTCAAAGTTCAATATCTTAAAAACAGCTGAACCGATTTTGATAAAGCATATCTAAGAACCATCGCGAGAAAACCTGATTTCAAAGAAAAAAACCGCATTCAAATCGGTAATCCCGTTTAAGAGCTACGGTGCCACAGACAGACACACATAGCGGTCAATCTTATAACACCCCTCTTTTTGCGTCGGCGGTTAAAAATGGAAGATAGGTCATAAAATTAACTTTTATATTCGTATAATAGTAATGGATCTCATTAAAAAAATTAAAATGTGAAAAAATCCCAAGTCTCACAACGCAGTTCTTCCACTACAAAAAGTGGTGGGATACTAGTATCATTAAAAAAAAGTAATTTATTTTAGTTAGCCTTTGTGCTATCTAATTTAATTACATATCAAAATTTATAGTGGCCCTATCAATTTTACACATCTTTATTTTTATAATTACTATAATGACTCTGTAATTGCACAGCACCACAATTATAAAATAATATAAATTTATTATGTCAATTACTAAGTATATCTAACAGTGCGAAGAAATGTTCTCATTTCGTTCTCTTAGGTCCTTTTTTTAGATCATCTTGCTTTTATTTTCTATGGTATCTTGTCCATATCAATAACCTTTCGTTTAGTAACAGGGATCTACCAACGCTGAATTTATAAAGTTCATATTTCATTGTCCTAATAATTAACGAAATTTCGGTTTTTTCCCACTTGTATGCTAAAAATCAGTAAAAGTTGACATTTGCTTTGACGTTTGTCCTAAATTTAGAACGTTGGGCCTTACGAGGATAGAGGAGACCATAAATAGATAACTGTAGTTAGCTACACTTTTATTATTCTATTCAACTTACAGTGACATATGTAATGTAAATATTAATGTGATACTCTTATTTGTTTCTCCTGTAGCTATTTTTTAAATTGAGTATTATCATAAAACAACACTAGCTTTCTTCGTATACTGTCCGATGCTAAAGGAAATATGAAATTAAGTGCCTGATGTCTCTTTACAAATAACAATTATTATAATTACTAACCTGTAGATAGGTACAGAATTCAAAACACGATTGCAATGTTATTATTGTGTCGAGAACAATAGATTATTATTATAATATTATAATGAGCATGTGAGTGGTTATTTGCATCAGAAACGAAAGCGTGGTTGCTCTGCTACGTTGTAATAAGAGTTTAAATGAACAGTACCGTACAGCATTAAAATATGATGTTTATTTGCATGGCAAAATTTCTTGACAACAATAAATTTTGCATTAAATAATTTGTTGCGAAGGGCTTCTAACGCGTAGGTATACAAACCACGTTAGGTGTAGTAAAATAAGGCATGAGATAATTTACAATAATAGACCTAGTCCCAAACTGGGCAAAACTTAAATTGTATGCTTTTCCATTCACTCAACGGTTGACTTGTAGAGATCCCTTAAAACGAAAAACTTTGCCTTTACACGTACCTTAAATTTTTGGCAATTGTGTTTGCATCTTTTTATTTCTGTACAATAAAGTTTTAAAACTATTAGTATGTACCATAAGCTCTAGACAATGGAGAAACATACTTATACAGATAAATGCACACCATATTAAATAGCAATAGTTAGAGCTAAATTGTCAAAGAAATAAAGCATGTATTACATATATTCATAGATCAAATATCAGTTTTATTTAATTAAAAAAGAAATCATGGCTATTAATATGGATATGGTTAAGTAAGATAAGTTATGACGAGACTGAAAACGTCCTATCTAGGAGCCTTCTGCGTACTGAATTTAGTTACACACACACACACACACACACACACACACACACGCGCGCGCACGCACGCACGCACGCACGCACGCACGCACGCATGCATGCACTCACGCACGCACATGCACACAATATTATGTACTAGTGGTGGTGATGGTTATTTTAATCAAATGGTATTTTTTATGTAACTAAATTGATAGTCTGTTTGTTCTTAACAACGAATCTAAGTTCATGATAAGGGTATCTACTGGAGACTGTAATACAGTGAAAACTAACACAGTCTCCAGCGTTCATATTTTAATTATACATGTGTTTTGAACAATAAAGATTAATTATTATTATGTTCTTTAATTATCTTCATTCTAAGGATTAGGTTTTTATAATAGTAAAATACAGAAAAGAAAATACAAAATAAAAATATTATAAAAACCTATCCTAGTTATTATTATTATTTCCCTTGCTATAACAATAAAACGTGCGTTATCCGCGATGATGCCTCTGTCCATAATACGTGCATATAGTTAGTTCCTGTAGCTGTTTGATTCCTCCAACTACTGAATAGCATTAACTGAAAACTATTCAATCTAAGTAAATTGTATTACTGCAACTCACTGGTCCAATCATCAATTGAAGATTATAGCAGTTGTCTTTACAAGTATTGCTAAATAAAGACGTTAATCCTCACGAAAATTTGCGTTCAAATCCAACCGAGTGCAGCACGGGCTCTATTCAGTGTCCACGTCACCCCATTATAATAATCTGCGAAAACGGGACGGCAGCATTATTAGAAAGGAACAATCGTTGCCATTACGCCGAATAAAGAGAAAAGTTATTATATTTTTTATTGGAGAGGGCCGCCACCCTCACCACCAAGAGGGTTATTTTTATTTTATTTGAAAAGTTTATTTTTCATTTGTTTTAACTTCTATTGTTTCTATATGAGGGGCGAAAGTTGTACGGCAGCACGCACGCACTCAATGACTCACTAATGCGTACGCCGTCATTACATTTTATATTTAAACTTTGCGAGGAAACAACATTAAAATGAGAAAAGTTGCGCGAGTATTATAATATCAGTAGCTTTTGTGTAACGTTCTCCACTCCCAAATTGGTAATAGCGATGCGGCGCTTGCTGCCCTCGCAGATTTAGCCTGTATGTGTTGTTACTACATTTTTAAATAGACTTGTAAGATATTGTAGGTACAATATTTGTCAACTATAACTTTGACAATTAGACAACTGTCTTCCTATCTAAAATAGTATGAAATTAAGGTAATCTCAAAGTTTGAATAGGGACAGTAGACCCGCGCTACTTATCCATTATGAGCACGGGATTGCTCTGACTGTCCCATGATGAGTTGAGCGGACAATACTCGACGCGTAAACAGAGACCGTGTGGTCAGGCGACCACCTCCCGGCACCTACCGCGACCACTTACGAAGCAATGTTAGTATTTCCTTTTAACTCCCGACCTGTGGTAGTCTATTTGCCCTCAAGAATTAAAGTAGTCTACGTATATTTTAACAGACAAACCCGAAAACACAGCCCATGTACGAAGGTTGTTGTAGCTCGTCCACTATTGACTTGCCGTTAACACAAGCTTGTGCCCGATACAATAGGGGTGGGTAAAACGTATCTAATTGCTATAAAAACATTCGGGGCTCGAACACAGCACGTTTTTAAAGTGATATTCTCAAACCATAAAGGTTTCACATGGGCCTGTGAAATATTTATCTTAATATTATAAGTAAACTTAAAGCTGCCTGCCCGTTGTCTTGGTACGCCACCCAACCAGTCTTGGTATTATAAAATAACGAACGCTATTACGCGAATATTTTACGGTAATGTACCAAAAATAATGTAACATTCACAAATAGTCCTTGAACAGATAAGGTCTGAAACTAAAACTGTTACAAATTAATCGATAGTTACCTAATAAATTAATGCCTCTCTGTCTTCTTAAATAACGCTTTGTCGATAACCTACCCTTCTGTCCGAGCCACCGTGAACCTTATTTTACATATTTTACGGCGGTATTAATAGCCAGTATCAAATTATTTGAGTCAGTGCTAATGGTGTTTCAATTAGGCACAAACGCACAATACACAGTAATAGAGGCGGCACAGCTCCTTTCACACTGCCCTGAGCTGGCCCTTTGTTTGAGAATACATTTAAACACTATACTGTAGGTTGGATGCGTCCGGCTTTAAAAAATAAACAAGCTCACCGACTTCAATATTTGAACGCTAGTAATAATTTATGAGAGCTGTCCTTTCTTAGTAGCCTATGTTATGTTTGGCGACTAAGTAATAAAAAATACACAACGCAACGCCAGCAACAGAGTTGAAAATAATTTAAGGGTGAGATTTACCGATTTCTCATTGGATTTCTTTCTGCACTTATTAGTCTATAAGAAATGAGCGTTTACAAACTGCACATACTTACATATTTTTTTTATTAAGTTATATTCAAAACCATCACTTAAACCTTAAATTATCATAAAATAATACTGTTTTAATCGGGAATGCTTCCTCATTCGATATATCCATACAATACAAACCCCTTTCCTTAGACACGGATCCCTAAACACAGGTCGTGAGTGCCGTGTTTGTAATAGCATTACATTGAGCATCGCATAAAAGGCAAGCGCCAGATAAATAGCTACTTAAGCTCAACACCATGGGTTATGATACACCTAATCTATTGGTCAAAGGAACCGGTGTTGACGTGGGAGGCAATTAGAACCGAGGCGTCGAACTCTCAATTTTCGTGGCAGGCACAAAACGCTACCCAGTGTACGGGACTCGTTTTTATCACGGAGTTGATCAACAAGCGAAGTCCCATGCGTACCAGGAAGCTTGTGCCCCGATAGGTACCTATTTAAAATATATTTTATTAGTCATTGTAGCAACTAAAGCCTTACGACATACTTAACGTATCGAACAGGCTGGGTTAAAGTGACAAAATGGAATGAAGATAAAAATCTAGAATGCTGATACTCGTCGCACGATGCTACGCCAAAATCAAAACTTTTATTCAGTATGAGGCTGCCAAGGGCTCTTTTACATACTTTTTCTTTTGTAGGTACAGTCAAAGGCAAAGATATTTATAAAAATTTGTTTACACGACTTTATGCAGTTAACATTAAGGCCGTGTACACATATTTTTGCAACTTTGGCCGTGTCGATATCTTTGCCCTTGACTGTACTAGCCACGCTTTCAGAGGGATCATCACTTCACTACACGTTCAAGCAAAACCTAGTAGGTAAATAAGAAAATGTAACAAAGATACAATAAAAGGTTATGGATTTCTTTTTTCGTTAATTTGGTCATATTAATTGACACGCTAATGCGAATGCGTTTAGACATTATTGGGACAAAAAGTCCCAATAATGCAAAGTTCAGTGCTCTGTTCACATTTCTTAATTAATGGCTTTTTTTCTATATTATAAAATTAAATGTGTTCCTTTATTTGATATTTTTTCTATTGCTGTCGTAGGGTATTAACAAATTTTACTTAAATTAATGAAATGCAAGAACTTACTGATTTTAGTAAAATTAAAGTCAATACCTACTGCAGGCAGGCAGGTGGTCGGTTAGATTTGAAATATCGTCACTAGGTATTTTGAAAAAATCTCGTATCTCAAATCAATACGTCAACAAAATTGAACCTTGAGGTTATGGTCATAAAGTCCACTCAGAAAAATTATCAGTTTTGAGATACGAGTTTTTTTTAAGTAGTGACGATATGAAACAATAAATCGTGAAAGTCAGATGATAATACATACTAATACTATAAATGTGAAAGTGTGTTTGTATGTTTGTGTGTTTGTCCGTCTTTCACGCTGCAACGGAGCGACGAATCGACGTGATTTTTGGCATAAAGATAGTTTATGGGCCCGAGAGTGACATAGGCTACTTTTATCCCGGAAAAATGCACAGTTCCCGAGGGAACAGCGTGCGATAACCGAATACCACGCGGGCGGAGCCGCAGGCAAAAGCTAGTGCAATAATATAGTGCCGCTAGCAAAAACTTAGCTAGTTATTACAATCTGTCAAGACGTAGGTATTTTACCTTATGAGCGGATAAAATAATCTTGATGCAGTGAGCAGCACTTAAATAATATACCAAACGAGGAAGAAAAACCTAAAAATATCTTAACATAGATTCTAGGAATTAAAGCCATCTACTCTTGGTCAATGTATTAATATAATTGCTAGTGACTGTACATCAGTTTGGTATTTATTGTAGGCACAGAATAAAGCCACGCCCCCACGAGTTGTCCGCAGACAGTTCAAACATCAAACTGTGCAAACAACGCGTATAATACGAGGACAAAACGTTTGTTTTGAATTCCTACACTTTAAAATAACTTAAAAGATATACAACATGCCGAAACATTAGGATATCTACGCCAAGCCCTCTGGTTTTCATTAAGAATTTTAAAATTCTACTGACACCGAATCCATCTGTTGCCCAATTCTGACCAAATCTGTAGGAATTTTTCATGATCTGTCAAGTATAAGTCTTAAATTGCGAAGATTTACTATTTACAACAAACTATAGTTCCTAATTTTAAAACTAGTCTTCGTGTTCGGTAAAAGATGTAGCCTAAGGCACTCGCGCTACTAAGAGGTAGCTATAACTCATTTGTCAAAATCGTCGAAACCTTAAACGCAGGATTGTTATCTATCAGCCTAGTCGGTCATCAATGTATGTAACTACCTCCATGTGAGATGGTGATAAACATGTACTTACCCTTCTCGTAAGAACTACTGATATAAAAAATAGAAAAACTGTTATGACTTATACATATAAGTATACATATGACTACGAGTAGAACGATGTAGTTAATAGAGACATAAAAAGTTATTAAGTCTAATAAAATGGTAAACCGTAAGGCAAACATTCAACAAGTTACTGTCCAATGAATAGTTTTGCATTTATCTAATTACTATTTTATACAATAAAATATATAATAATTAATACTAAAAAGTATTGATTGTATTAAGTAAGTCCAATTAAAGACCTATCTATTTTATTGTACTCTCTACTATAGATTACAGTTGTCTTTTTAGCCGACTTCAAAAAAAAAAGGAAGAGATTATCAGTTCGATTGTATTTTTTTTATGTTTGTTACCTTAGAACTATGTCGTTTGTGAAATGATTTGAAAAAAAAATCGTTAATATAGAAATGCCTTCAATTAGGTCCCATACCCATAAGCACCAAAACTGGATCTGATGATTGGATCGAAAGTAACTCTTCAAATATTGTATGGTAATTAGGATATAATTTAGTAGTAACTCGTGCATTTGCTCTTGAAATCATCATTTAGTGAAGTGGAACTGATGATGAAGACCACATTTGACCAACATAGCTACTACTCAATAACAAGTACTTCACAGTTTGAATTTCCCTAGTATTTTCAACCGACTTCAAAAAAGGAGGAGGTTCTCAATTCGGGTGTATGTTTTTTTATGTTTGTTACGCGATAACTCCGCCAATTGTGGGCCGAATTTAAAACATCTTTTATAGTTCTAAAGAACATACTTTCGCGGTGGTCCCATTTACACCAAGTCAGGATCTGATGATGGAATCCTAGAAAAATCGAGGGCAACCGTCGAATTTTTAAAGCACACCTATAGCGATTTTGGAGTTTTTAACATCAAGTCAAGTATTTACTTTCAGAAAGTATCATTTGGTGAACTGGACCTGATGATGAAGACCGCAGGTACCGGTACTCTGTTATAAAACAATATAACTATGCCGTGTTTGAGCTTAATGGAATCGTTGTGAGATGCACTTTGGCTACAAATCACTAAAAAAATAAAATAAAAATAAATATCACGGGACAATTCACACCAATTGACCTAGTCCCAAAGTAAGCTTAGCAAAGCTTGTGTTATAGGTACTAAGCAACCGATAAATATAATTATATAGATATAGATACATACTTAAATACTTTTAAACACAAAGACCCGAGAACAAACATTCGTATTTTTCACACAAATCGCTCCGTAGTCAGGTTCTCTAACCACTATGCCCAAATTGGACGTCTATGAAAAAAATAATTTTACAAAAAATGGAACCGACTTCAAAAACCTTTACTCGAAAATGATACGTACACTCGCCATTACATCTTTAAAAAGTCACTAAAAAGTTAAGACCGGCAAGTAGAGAGGTTTTGAATTCGGAACGAAAAAGTGTCCAGTAGGTACGATACAAATCTCATACTCATAACATGGATTGTAATTTGAACTTATAAAAAAACGCCTGAAAAAAAAAACGCCGACAAAAAAACGCCGCCAAAAAAGACAACTAAAAAGTAAAAAATAATTATGCACTACCTAGCTGTCGCCCGCGTCTTCATCTGCGAAGAATTCGTTTATCCCTATCCCGCGGGACTATGCTGATTTCCCGCAAAATTAGCCTAAGTTAATAGAATAAGAATAACAAAATAAAGTGTCGGGGGACCGCTAAGGTTAACAGGAAACGTACATATGTTGTATTTTTTAAAGTATTAACCTTGTAAGTCAAGTAAAGTCTACCTTGTAATTTATGTAAACTAACAGCAACAAACTAAGTTTCTCAAAGGTCTATGAATGCAAATGAATGAAGAGTACAAATGTTGATTACCTATTCCAGAGCTTATAAAATGATTAATGGTATTGCAAATGTGTAATTTCTTTTTCTGAGTCTAGACGAAGGATTGCTCATAAACACCTGCGTTTTTTCAGGCAATTGCCCATAGCCGACTTATTTTTTTGTTCACTTTCGAAGTTTCACAATCGTAGTTTAGTTTTATTGTACAAAAATCTCTAGGCATATTAGCTGCCAATTGGTGTGAAATTTAAAGTTAATTTACTGAATCAACAAATTATTTGACTTCCACAACGTACCTACAGTTACTAGTGAATTACGATTTTCACGTACTAATGGACTTTGGGTCGATTGTTTTTAGCCATGCCATGTACATGGTCTGAAATGGACTCAGAGCAAAGTGAAAGCAGGGATTGTGTTGTAAATAATTTCAAAAACTATGTTTATGCCTGCGTTTCGATAGGTCATTTAATTATGAACATTGTGTAGATACCAAATATTGCTAAATGCGTTTTTGGTTGCCGTTTAAATTGGTATACAAACTTTTTGCATAACAATCCTCAAATACTCAATTTTATTATTTTTTGTTAATTTATTTCCTAACCTACTGGAAGGCAAAATAGTTAGAAGGAAATCGAGGTAGAGGAAGACCAAGATTGATCTATTTTAACCAGGTGAAGGAAAGGGTGGGTGACGTGTCGTATCAGGAAGTCAAACAGCTGCCCAAAGACCGTGCGGAGTGGCGATTACTCCGCCGACAAGAGCATAACTCTTAAATTTAAGAAGAGAGAAGACCTACATACATTATATTACAGAAGTTGAATATTATGTTTCGTGACAATATGCAGATTTTTGTGACGTATTTCTCTTTTGTCCTGGTTAAAAAGGTACAACGCTATTGGACTCATGTATTTCGTTATGTTGAACTGAAAATTAACATTTTATTTTATTCTGTTACTGCACCAACTAATAATTCAGGTATGCTTCTTTCTTAATAACCCTTATTGACTCCAAAAATTTTCATTTCTAAATTTCACCACACAACATAATGCATAGAAGTAACGGAAAACTACCAGCACTATAGAACACATTTAATAAACACTGGCAGATTTCGTAAAAATTTAACAAACAAAAGAATGGGTGTTATTTTTAGATGAAATTAACGCACATTACGAGCGGACGGACCGCTTTCAATCGTGAATCATCGCGGGCGCGGGCGCAGTGACGGCGGAACAACGCACTCCTTGTCTACTCGGGGCCTAGAACGCTGGGTTTTGTCGCGAACATATAACAATATATCTCTTTTTGATCGGTATGGGTGTACTCGTAATGGATGGATGCTATTTTATGAACATACGTGCTCTAGGACTTATATGGAGGAGGCCTATGTCCAACAGTGGACGTCCTACGACTGATATAATGATGATGATGAGGTACCTATCATCATTGTTTTTAAATTCATTAATTCATATCCACGAAGTACTCGCTACATACATGCATTAATCCCTCTAGCGTTAAATTTTGTCAGAGATAAAATATTTAGTAGATGATACATGATCATTTTGACTAAGTATAATACCAGTTACGATAACATCTTACGCTGATCTTCTTCCACATAAAGTGACAAAAGATAAGAAACATAAAAATGATGAACACAATTCTATACCATTGAAAAAAACTTTTTTTTTAAATATAAGACGAAGTACCGCTAGCACTGGGCCCACAGTTTCAGTGAGCACAGCATCATCACAGTAGCAGTTCAACTTTCAACATGTTACTTATTGACTTTTTTTATTATATACGTTTAACTGTAGGTAGGCACTACGTATTCCAAGTCACACCGAATGCTACCGAGCATCTTAACACACCTTAAAAGGTCCATTTGGTATTAAAGTAATTAAGATTTTGAATAAATAACTCAAAAAACTGTTATCAAATCTAGTCCCCAGGAGAGATTACGAACTACTTTCATAGGGTGTTCCTCTATTAATACCCGTATTGTTGTCTAACACACTTGGACGATCGTTTTCACCACCTCTTTCTATCACATGACATAAGACGAAGGTAGAAAAAGATGGTAATGTGAATTGCGAACTTCAACGCGTTAGACAATACGGTCCCAGGTCCGTATCTAGGTATGTAGGTGAGGTGATCAAACTGATGTATGACTAAGCAACCAAGATTACAAACGTTTGCATAAAATACCACTGGAGGGTCACCAAAACGTCTAAAAATCAATTTTACTATCCGATTTTGGAAGTACTACCTTAATCAACTGATTTATATATGGCATAGACAGACATGCACGCGCGTCTAAGCGGCATGATATACGAGTACTTAAGTTTAATTCTGCGATATCGTCATTATAAATATTACATAGATGTAGAATAATTGCACTGGTTACGTTCCTACAAACCGGTTCTAATAAAGCCAAGTTGAGTTGACGCTATGCAAAAGTCATATTCGGAGTTATTGGAAAATCTGTTTAAACTTAGTGCTGAGAAACTATGTAGTACATACCTTATATTACTTGAGTATTAGGTATAGCGATATAGAGCAGTGGCTCATCCCGGTGTGCTGTAGTAATTATTGAGTCTGTAATAGATATATTATACCAATAAATATACGAATACTTTAGGCAAGTCTAAAATAGAACTCTAGGTAGTATATTGCAATTAATTAATTTGACTTTCCGTTATTGTATTAATTAATTAGACTAGAAAATGTCTGATTGTACAGTTACAATAAAAGTTAATGAAAATGTATTAATAGTAAAATTCTTTATGGTTAATTTTTTATTAATAGTTATAGGTGTAGGCCACATCATTGTTATGATAGACAAATATATTGTTTCTTATTTTTTTTACAACTTAATTGTTTAACTATGTATGTGTGCGCTTACAGATACTTTTTAATGCAAAATATAGAGTAGGTATATATTTATGGGTTTGTTATGCTTAATTAATCTTGTGATAAATTATAAGTCTAATGATGGTACAATAGATTAAAAAAAAATCCGTAATCTTGTTGTTGTGGGTGTTAGATGATAAGTACGTGTATTCCAACGTGCCATGTATTAGGTACTTATACAATATCACACATAGATGACACCCACTGATTTAGCAGTATCAGTGACTGATAAGCAAATATCCGGTGTTTTGGTATAGGTAACTCTCACCGATTTGTATGATTGTACCACGGTTATTAAGCCGTCGGAAACTAAAGTTGCAAACATATAATCTACCGTTGATTGTCACCGCCGACTCCGTCAACGTCGAAGCCATCGCGCTTTGTAAGCGTCGCGCTCCGCTGCCGCTGACCAGGCTGCGGTGGATGCATACCTTTAATTAAATCGCCGCGTACCAATTTCACTCATAGTTCAGTGAAAGACCACTGTCAAGAGGATACACAGGAGTAGCGCCAGGGACTTGATCTGAAAGTCAGGAACTACGATTTTTGGCCCCATATTGGTATCTTGTTCAGCAAGCATCTTCCAGTCTACCTAATACTTCGTTCTTTAGCATCAGCAGAAATAAAGAAAATAATCTTCACCTATATTTTTACTAAAAATAAGTAGGCCGCAGCAAGTAACAATTAAATAATAAATTACTACCAATAATTAACTGACGCTAAAAAGACGAATACTTACTTCATTCATAGACAATGGTAAAAATACAATTGGTTGATTTACGGTTAAATTGCATCTTCTTTCTGTACCGTAGTATTAAAGAGAGTCGCTTCCACAGGTCGCTTCCCTTCGTCTGTCTGTCTGTCTGTATGTAAGTACATACTCGTATAAAAACACATTTAGATCTTTTGAACTACGCTACGGATTTTCATGTGCTTGTGACTGTAACTCTTAAATGCAAATAAACTGTGTCAACGCAAAAGTGATGCTTGATAGGTATTTGAATAAAAATAAGATACGACTAAAGTATAGGCGCGATTCACAACATTACTCGTAATCGAAAACAATCAGGGTGTACAACATTACTTTTTCTTTTAAATTGACCTTCAATTCAGCACAATCTTTTTTTTTGTTTTAAACCTACACACCCACATACAAAAAGCATAATCCTCCATTTGATTTCTACTCAATGCATTCTAAATATTTATATCGGCTTAGACAATCTAAAACTGACCTCAGTTATATTTATCACAATACATAATCAAAGTCATACGTCGTATGTTGTTATTGAATGTGACGAGAGCGGATGAGCACATTATATACATAGGTACAAACTAATTCACAGAGACTTAAGCTGGCGCTATCATAGTGCCTCCAAAGGGCATTAATATTCGCTTCAAAACCCTAAAAGCTTTGGTACCTACCTAATACTAAGGAAACTAAATTATACCTCAAAAGCTCGACATTTCCACAGCACTGTTCTCAGTATTTTAGTTATCAATTTATTCAGTCTTCATTTGATCTACTTAATGTGTCTACTAGGGACAGATAAGGTGAGGCAAATCCGTTTGTCAAAGCCAATTCGTTTAAAATGTCTAAAATTATCTAAGTTTAGAATCTAAGGAGATTTTTTTAAAAAAATACACTAACGCAAACGTAGGTATAACGCAAATAAATTAATTTTAAAAAAGGGAGCGCACTTTTGGGACCAAATAAGAAAAATAACAAGTATTGTTTGTACACGCACACCTTATAATATACTAGATGTGAGAGTTCAATTGTTTCCTATTTGTATTATAATAAAAATTTGTCTGAGAAAACAGATTTCCGTTCCGTCTGCACCTTCACTTCGAAAAATGGCGAAATTAAATACGGAACATAAAAACATTTATTAATTACTCGTACCTACAGAAAATGTATAAAATAATAAAGAGCCATAATATGAAAACAAAATGTGGAAGCTATGTTTTTCCGGTTGTTTGAGTTCATTTGTTTTAAATTTAAAAACCTTAATTAGTTTAATCTATTGAATACGGGTAAAAACGCCATCACGGCTCATCGTTTTAAATGCATAACAAAACTACCTCGCGAGTATCTTCGAAGTGGTCATATATTAAATGTAAATTTGTTGTGAACGACGTAAAATACGTAAAATGTTTGCGCCGTGCGATTCCGATAATGATAAAAATATTCATAAGGGATATTTTAATTATAATTTCAACTGCATAAGTACAAGTTATTTAATCCGGCCGTATCTCTATAGGGATCAATCGAAACCGACCCGAGGCCATAATTATGCGACGCGGATTCAATTCAGGCTCTGAGACTCATCTTTGGAACTTGTTGAAGTGCAAGGACCTTGACAGTTAGTCTAGACTAAGGGTCTAGGGTCCTTTGTACGAGTATTAGATACTTATGTATACACCGTGTTATTTTTGATTTTCGTTAACTTTAAAGAGGGATTAAACAGATCAAATGAAGTTAATTTCTCAAAGACACTAGTGGCCTAACACTTACCTACTATCTAAAAGAGAATTGAGAATTAAGATAATTAATTATTAGCAGTAAAACAGTGTGAAGGTACCTACAATATTTATGACGTTTTCTTATACCTAGTCCGTAACTTATCCGTTTTTAATCCACACGTATTTAGCAAAAGAAGGCTAAAAATTTTAGTAATTTTATGTCTCTCTTAAGTGTCACATCAATGTCACTAGTGAAGTTTGTTTATTTTACAATTTGACTATTAACAATGACTGTGAAGTTATTGTAATGCTTGAAAAAAAAGTTTTTTTTTTCTAGTTGACCAAAAAGTTAATTGTCTGGTAGTTCATATCAATGAAGTCAAGTCGAAGTTAACGGAAATCAAGAAATACACGGTGTATATAAACTGTGTAGTACATATATATACAATATAATATTTTACATACATACATATAATCACGCCTCTTTCCCGTAGGGGTAGGCAGAGACCACTTCTTTCCACTTGCCACGATCCTTACATACTTGTTTCGCTTCGATAATATTTTCTATTACTTATAATGTAGTATAGTATTAGTTACATAAGAGTTTCCTTCGCTTGTCATCGATTTACAACGCAATTCTAGATCTGTTTGGATTTTTTATGGGAATCTACGAAATGCATAGTTAGAATAAAAAATGGCCAAATGCGAGTCGGGCCCGCGCACCAAGGGTGCCGTGCCGTACTCATTTGTAGGTAGGTATCTATGAATGTTCAGGATTGGCACAACATAGGCATATTATTGAATTTATTTATCAATGATTTACAGCATTACGTCTAGATAAGAATATTAAAGGGGACCATACAAGTAACTGTTATTTCTTAATGTTGACCTACAGCGAACATACAGAAGATACAGAGTACGGAATCCTTACTTGGTAATTTTCTCAATCTACTGCCCAAAGTAGCAATGGTACTTGCACACAAACAGGCTTAGCCGGTCCTTAAAGAAATAAGTCGAAATATGAAATAATGGACAGAGACACATTTTCGATTACTCCAGCCCTTCCCCAATCGGCGGTTTAGAAAGCACGGATCGAGCTGATTGCTTGCGCATCGACCATTTAGCCCGAGTAATTAGTAAGCAACTGTAATAATAGAGCGTTCGTAAATTACTTTCCCCACAAACCAACCATTTCTAGGGGTAATAACTGATGCCCGGCGACGCATCGATGAAATGGTCAACGAACGATGAACGCCACTTCGAACCAATAAACTGGGTAGTGTCAATGTGAACAATAAGTCAATTAATACGAGTATTTTCAAAAATTTTAGTGTAGTTATGTCGTATTAATTACATTAACTATCTATGCACCCTTTGGTAAGTGTGTAAAATGTGTACAATTTTACTTAGAGGTACAGGTTGCTCTATTATAATGCGTACAGTCAGCAACAAAAACATACAAACGTTTGAAGTGCCAAAAATATGTATACAGGACTTTATTGCCTGGATATTAAGGTCGTGTATACATAATATGTTTTGCACTTTGGCTGTATTCATATCTTTGTTGCTGACTGTACCTACCTATTGTTTTTGCACAGTCAGTCAGTTATCTATTCAGGTATGAAATTTATGTTTTCTTATGTTAATTATCCAGTAAATGTTTTGAGCCTAGCAGTATATGCTGCCGTTAACTTATGTAACGATAAGTAGGTATATCGGGCCAAACGATCGTTTTCTTGGAAAAAACGCTTAAATAAATAAGGTAGTACGTGATGTTAGAACGTAACTTCGGTCACAGAATAAAAATAGGGAAAACAGCTACCAAAAATAGGGAAAAGAGTAAGTGCCACGTATATCATAATAGTAGCATCAATAGTGCTATCATTTTATAATTAAGATAAACAATTTGTCGAGCTACACTTGCATTAGGTACAGGCTGGGTCGTGATCGTGAATGGCTACCTTACCTACAGAAGGGATATGGAGGGGAATGTTTGAGCAATGCCTCGGAAACGAGGACAGAGGGGTGACAAGGTGACAACCGAAGTCACATGATCCGGAGACTTGGACCGGGTTCCTTCCGACCCTATTGTCACAAGAACATGTCGACCCCTTTATTCGCGTTCTGACGCGAATGCAATTAACTCTCTAATCCACCTCAAGCTAACTACATTACTGTCGTGGAAGGCTTTTAGATGACAAGCCGCCGATTCTTGGTGACAAACCACTTTATAAAGGTAGAAGAGAAATTGTTACAGATTTATTGGTCAAATAAAAATAAAATAAAATTACTTACTAATTTCTTACTTAACTTCAATAATGCTTAGCTTAATAATATTTCAATTGCATTGATTGTAGGTAGTTGTAGTATGTATGTAGATACGTAGTATTTACCTACTTATACCTACCTACCTACTCTATATTGCACACAACAAATAAAATATGAATAGAAGAAAATACCTACAATAGCGAACTCTCCTATTCCTAATAGTGCAGATATTAGATGTGTATGTAGAATACCGATGTCTAAAATGTGTAAGGAAAGTAATTAACGTTTTCAGTAGCGCGTCTTTTAATTAAAAGTACTATTGTTTATTCCGTTTGCCTTATGAAACCATAGTGACGTCTTACAATAAAGAGCTCTTATTACAATTGGAGTTTAATAATGTATATCGATTATAAAAAAACGAGTTTCATAAGCACGCACAATTTAGATAAGCGAGTGTCTTCGAAGATTACTTGAAGATGATCTAAAAGCAAATAGACGATTGACGACTAATTCGTCAGTAAATATAATATGTCTTTCGTTAATCTACATAGATACAGTCATCATCGAGTACTCCGAAGCTGTGAATTGATCAAAAATATCTGCACACGCTATAATTGCCTTTGACAATAAGGTTGTGCTCACATTATGTACGTATTAACGGTCACCTTCGACCTTGGACGAATGGGCCCTTTGGGATGTATCTAATGTAGACTTCACTTGAGTGTTTGAATACAAACAATTTAGTCACTGCTACACTTACGACAAAGTATTAAATTAAACTGTCTGATTTATAGCTTTGATTTTTCCTAAGTTTGTCTGTGGGTAGTTAAGTTTTATAGGTACATTTTGCAAAGACAAAATTATTTTTGCGTTCTATTTTTTTTTGTCATCGTGTTGAGGCGGAATTCGTCGAGTCGACCTATTGCGATAAGATTAAAGGCTTAAACGCATCCATGTTCATACAGAGATAAACCTATAGCAGGTTTTACGTAAAATTTATTTGCAAAACTTTTACAGAAATATAATTGGAACGCACTCAGAGAAAAGCTATAAGTAGCTATATTTATTTGTCAATCTTCAAAATATTTTTGAAAGGCGATACGGCAAGCATACTTGTTTTTTTTTGTCGCTTTAGAATTGTAACAAAACTGATCGAAACCTACTGTTATGCTTACCTTCCAATGCAAGCGAAGCGGAGTCCGTTTAGCTCGCAATGGCGCACTGCACGAGTTAAGCAAAATTCCATCAAAGTTCATGCAGCGTAACCCACATCCTCAATAAAACTTGTTTTATTTTCACTAAAATAAGTTTAAACTTTAGGTGCCACAATAAGTAGATACATATTTCTCACGAAAGAAAATAATTGCAGTACTACTTCTACTTCCCTTTTGTTAGATTAAATTTTTTGGGTTCTGTAGTCAAACTGCTAAAACGTAATTTAATGCATTTAAAAAATTATTCATAGGTACAACCAGGACTAATGATTAGTTAAAGAAGCTGATAATTGGATGCATAATTTCGACATTCGGGACATGCATGTTATAATTGTATTGTTTTTGTAACGACATCTATTAAGTTTCAATAGCAACAAGATCTTTTCTGTAATTGCAGACTTGAGTTGAGGAGGCTTTTCAAAAGGGCTTATTTCCATTAATCTCTTTTTTTCAACTAAAAATGTAGTTCTGCTTAAAACAAAAAAAAACTATTATTCTTTGAGATTGAACTTCTAAAATGTCCCTAGTTGTTTTTAAAAAAGGTTCAAATGTCAAGGTTCGGATCAAATGGGCCTATTATCTTCCTTATATAGGACTTTTTGTAGATTTAGAAATTTGAAGGTGACTACAAAAAAATAAACGTGTTGTTCATTGGAAGAATTTGCAGATAATAAATAATTATTTTTATTATGACACCAAAATCATATAATATTCTTATTATTGGATGAAGGGTAATAGAAAAAAATTGTAAATTATTCTAAATTAGATCTATCTATATCATAGTAAAAGAGAACATTTATATGTATATTTACTTACAACCTAACGAAATAGTTTTGCCGCAACAAAACGGCTTAATTCCAAAAATTCGCATCAAAAGAGCTTAACTTGAAAATGTAAGGTAATCTACGTAAGTATTTAGGTAGATAAAGCAATGTATGTAGTGAAATAAAATAACAATTTCTAAAATGGAAACCGTGGATTTAAGTTTTCCTCGATTTCCCAAAAAAAGTTTGCAATGGAAATAAGCCTTTTTGAAAAGGCACTCCTCAGTTGCAGCCGGAGACATGCATCCGTAAACTTCCCAGCTAATGCTTTAATGAGGTTAATTGGTGTAATTCAAGACTAAGAAAAACAAGATGTCAGTAAGTATATTTAACAGTTTTGCAGAACAAATTGAACTGCCGTATTATCTGGTTGACATATCGTGAGGTTTTAAACGTTTAACAGACAGACATCCTTCAATAGTTCAGGCACATGATGAAATTTCATATTGAGATATTTTGAGACCCTGGAAAAGACATAGGAAAATTTTCACTGCGGAAAATAGCGTAGCTTCCGCAGAATAGCAACAAAATAACTCTTGGCAGAGGAAGTCGCGGTATAATCTAGTAAACTTATAAACCAGAAAAAATAAAGTGATTTTACTGCGGTGATTGACAGTGATTGCCATAGAACAATGAAAAAGTACCCGCATATTAAGAAGTTTAGGCCAACCCAGCAGCATGCAACTATTCAGCACATAAAATTAAGGGGACAAGGATGTATACGAGTACAATATCTATTTTGTCAATTTGTAAAGGATCGCTTTTAGAGCACCGCAAGTATTAATATAGACACTACAGAAATTCTTTTGCCTTAAACGTGTTAATACAATGAAAACACAAATCTACATTTCATTATAAGCTGTTGACACAACAACGGTCACAAGAATCGACATGTAAACACAAAACTAGCCTTAATTCGTATGAAATAGCACTTTGGGCATGTTATCTGTGTTGTTTTAAATTAAAACTATAAAGAAGATAACCGCTGTGTACTCAGGCTTAATTATAAACGTGGAAAGAGAATAGCCGACGTTTACGTTAGACAAATTGTGAAAGACCGTATAGATAACACAATTAGATGTTTCGTTGCTATTTCGTAAGGTAAAGCTTATTAAAGAGAGATTAAAAAACGTGTTCAAATGAAAATAGGTGCATGTGATTTAAATAGTTAGTTTAAGTAATTAGATCATAGACAGAAATTTGGCGTGCGTTCGAGCCGAAGCGGTCAAAAGCTCAGCGGCAAACAACATTACTTACTAATATGTATTTAAGACGAAGTATTTTCTTTTTTGCCAATTTTTCTTTCGATTTTGTAGCAAGGTAGGCAAAGTATCTGAATAATAGTAAAAAATATATTTTTCATCTACTCTAGTGAATTAGGCATCGGAGAGCAAACGAGTAGTGAAAATTTTCTCGATAGATTTGAACTCCAAAGTAGCATATAAATATTTTATTTTGCAAAATATTCCGAGAATAAAGGCATCAATACTATGAAATTTTTATGAACTTGTGAACTGAAAGCTGATTAGTGTAGGATGGTCTGTACATTATTGTTAGTAGAAGATACGAACCTAAGTCGACTTTCACCGGTTGATAATAGAATGAAACGTATTTTGTAATAAATTTAGTGCATAAGAATATATATTAGAAATGGGTTCGATAAAAAAATCGTGGACAGACTATTTTTAATTTTAAGTAATTATTTGTTAATTCAATCGGTGTTTTTTCGATGTCATATGTATACAAACTCTTCTATTATGTTTGAGTTTACTAATCAGTTTGTCTTATTTATGAGTAAAATGCTAATGACAACTTACAACAACAACAGTTTGTATACAACACTGAAAAACACCGATTGAATACAGAACTTGACCACACATATTGCTGATTTTTGTTAGGAAGTACCCTCGGGAAAATTTTGATATTTAGGCAAGTAGTAAGCCAATGCAATGGTGCATTCTGAGAAAAAAAGCTGAGGTGCCACTGCTTCGCAACCGCATAAAAGATCTTTTTTTATTTGGTATTTTTTCTTTTTTTACATAATAACTAGTATTAGTTTTTTGGATGGCGAAGCAAATCAAAGATCATCAGAGAATCATTTCAAAATTTGAAGCAAATCGCTTGAACACATCCCGAAAAGCAATACATTAAAAAAATCATAAGTCAAGAACTGTCACAAGTAGGTTTTTATACTCAGCTACTCAGGTACTCACAAAAAAAAACTGGAGCCCATACGATGTCAGAGCCGACTTACTATGGAAACCCGACTATGTACTTTGAATCATGAACACTGAAAGAGCACTGCGGAACAAAAATCAGTGGAGTCGCAATGGGCAGTTTTATATTTAGATTACTATTATTTTTTGTAACATTAATAGCCATGTAAGCTAATAATACTGTAAAATTTAAAAAAACGGGGCTGTGGATGCCAATGGAACACACACATAGATGCCTATTCAGCCTAGTCGACCGAAGTCGTACATATTTATATGTAAGGTTTTATATTGTCTGACAGGAGCAAGATGATTCAGTTTTTTGTTATTAGAATTGCGTAATAAAATCGGAACAAGCGTGTACAAGTTTCGCTAAAGGGGTTTGCGAGTGGCGCGGTAATGTGAGAAGTTACGGTGAAAAATATTTTTTGGGAGCTTCGTCTCAAATGCATCCAAATACTCTAGTACAATGAAACACAAAAGTAGCTACGAGTAAGCCCCTCAATTGTCACTGGCACTTATTTTAAACATTTCACACTTAGAAGTATTGTCATTCACCTACTGTGACAAAAAAGCAAAGCATAATAATGTCATCAATGTCCATGAAACAGAAATCGTTAACGTGATTAAGACAGTAGCTGTTTCAAGTGATCATAAACCCAACACGCAATAAACCCGATCTTAATTTCCAAACGTTTTTTCTTCTAATTTAACTAGTTATACCTACTCCGCCTACTAGACCGTATCACATAGGACCGTTACCATCCGACACATGCAAGAATACATATATTCTTTGTAATCACTACCAGTGCCGCCTAGTACACCAGCTCGTATCGGAACCGATACGTCACAGACAAAATACGGTATGCACGTGCAAGTTCGGACACGCTACATGCTCGTAGGCGGTAGCACGCGATTGTACACTGTCTCATAGGCGCACTACACAAAATCTGAGGACGTTAAAATGAGGTAGTACGTAAGATGCTTCAGGCTTCACCCCGTATACTGCGAAAGGTGTAGAATATGACCAAAATCAGTTATTAGACCGGAGAAAACCGAAAAAACCGCCCATGAGTGTGTTCGGACACGGACACGCCCAAAATAGGGTTCCGTAGCCATTACGAAAACATTAAGTAATATTTTTCTAAGGATTTCGTATTTTATACGGAATCTTCCAAGTTTAGGTATATTTTATACCTTAGGCTGCTATTTACTCATAAATTACTAATAATTCTCAGGAAAACTTAGCCGTTATAGTTTTCCTTGAAAGTTTGATATACTTACTACCATCCTGAATATTTCAAATTTTTCCACTCACTGGTTTAGATTTTAGAGGGGGGACGCTCGATTTTGATGAAAATTTTCACTTTAAAGTTGAATATTTCGCAAACAAATCACTGAATCGAGAAATCGTCTTTGCAAACCCCTAATGGTTTTTTAATGAGAATTTTAATTGGTTTTTGGATGAGAAAAAAAACCCACTTTACGTCTACGGAAGGTACCTACCCTGAATTTTTTTTATTTTTTATTGTACCATTTTGTCGGCATAGTTTATATATATATCTGTGCAAAATTACAGCTTTCTAGAATTGATAGTCCTTGAGCAAAGCCGCGGACGGACAGACAGACAGATAGACAGACATTGCGAAACTATAAGGGTTCCGTTTTTGCTATTTTAGCTCCGGAACCCTAAAAACTAGTTTTCCCATACAACATACACCAGTTTGATAAACTATTACAAGTAAGGGCAACCCAGAAATTGCTCTTTATCACTGATAGATAACAAATTTCTGCGTCCCACCCGATACGGTTACGCTCCTAGTAAGGTAAACGTACGAGTGCTCGTCACTGTCCTAATAGTTGGCATCTTTAATCTTGTGTCATTAGCAATAGAGATGACAGCATGGTGTCGTCTATTGGGTATTAACGTGTCGAGCACTCGGACGTTTACCTTAAGATACGAACTAACAGGCGTAGACCTTTATACATACATATTGTATGTATACAAGGTAGGCAGCAAGTATTTAATTTCCCTTGTGTAGATATAAATATGACGTTTTAGAATGCAATATTCACATGACGCTATCAATACGAGGACTGTGCTCAAGAAAAATCAGCGATCAATGGTTCTGATTAGCAAATAGAAGTCGGTTAGAACAAATAATTCCGTTATCTCAGTCTCCGACGTGCTATACGGAAGTAGTTATCGCTGCGCTGAAAATTAAACGCAACAGTCAAGTGACTACTGACAGTGGTTCGTCGACCGCGAATGACACGAACAAAAAGTTTGGACTCGTTGCCGTAGGAATGCTGATCATTCATTCATGCAGTTGAGTGCGACTTGTCACTCTCATTATGCACCGCAAACTGTTTTAAATAAAACGAAAACACGATTCTCATGCAAAAGCTAATCAAAATGTAATTGCTTTTTTGTGGAATCCTTACTTTTGTCTTTATGTCGAGATCAAATTTATTTATTTAGACCAAGGATTTAGACATTTATTTTAATAACACATAGTACAATTTTATCATGACAAGTAAAACCTAATGCGATAATGTATAGCAAAATCGTTACCAAATCGACTAAAGCTTTTTTTTTGCTTTTAGATAATAAAAACTTATTTGGGTATACTTGATTGTTTGATTACGTAGAT
Source organism: Choristoneura fumiferana (assembly GCF_025370935.1). NCBI lineage: Eukaryota > Metazoa > Arthropoda > Insecta > Lepidoptera > Tortricidae > Choristoneura > Choristoneura fumiferana. The sequence continues at coordinate 26,178,469 of NC_133472.1, read as the reverse complement.
ATTTTGTCAACTTGTGGAATACGACACGCTGGAAACGTTACCGCACTTTTCTCTTGCTGTATTATAGTATTTAGGTAGGTATCTAAACTCTGTATTTAAATTTCACATAAGAAGATCTGGTTTTTGGAGTATGCTGTCTGCTTTATATCAACGTGGCGTACATCTGAATGTAAGGAGCGCTATTATGTGTCCCACTGAAAAACATCGTATCGGCTTGCCGCAAGATTTTGCAGTGGGGCCTAATTTATACTACCTAGGTACTTAATAAATTTTCTTTTAAAATTTTGTGCCGTGAAATTTATTATAAGACACATAAATGTAATTTATTAGGCACACTACATTCAAAATAATGATAAACGAGTAAACTATTTCATTGTCTTACTAATTATCCACCTCAAAGACTGTTTATGATTTCTCAATGTTGTATGGATCGAAAAATTATCTCAATCGATATTTGGCACCTATTTTATTGTTTTTATTGGAACGATAATAATAAATAACAGTCGCATTATATACAAAGATAATGAGTATTTCGTAACCAAGCAAACACGTCACGTCCTAGTAAATATTAATCTTCAATATAAATTAAGCATTGCAAGTACCGTGAATTTTATAACGTCTACATATTTTTAATTTCACGCACAAATAAAGTATTAATTAATTTTTTATCGCTAACCTATAAATAAAATAAATTAAAATGTCGTCTACTAAGACGGCTCCATGTTTTACTTAGTTTTCAATATAATCCACTATTTTAAAGTATTAATGTACTTTAGATTTTGACTTTTCAACATGTTAGCTTTTTAAGAACATGCTACACAGGGACCTTGTCTACTGAAAGTAGGGAAGAGCATTGTGCTGTGTTCGCCCAGTCTCAATGGTCTGACCTTTAAGTACAGACTCTTTGGTTCGAGTTAACATTTGTACCTCCAAATTTTCGTAATTAATGTGCATGCTAAGCTAACGTCGCTAGCTACTTATTTTATGAAAACTGTAAACATAGCAAGGATTCAGTCTAATTATTATACAGTAGGTAGGGCTGATCCTAGCATAGTCCTGTCAAGGACCCTTTAATAATTCCGATCCGCATTAGCGATCCCTTCAAATAGCGAACCTACTGTGTTAAAAATAAAGTTGTGTTAAATACTTGTGATGTATACATATCATTTAATAATATTGTAAATCTGTTTTAAAAAAATATATATATACCTCGTTGAGTTTCTTGCCGGATTCTTCTCAGCAGAGGTTTTTCCGAACCGGTGGTAGACTTTTTTTTGACATTCATAAGTGCTTGTTATAGCCTAAATTGAATAAAGATATTTTGACTTTGACTTTGACTTTAAAAGTGTACGTGTACTAGTCACTTAAGGGCGTACTGGCTTGATAGTTAGTTCCTTTTGAAATAGATGTATGTTTATTTACATGTGTAGTGTAGTGTGTACCCATATATGTATGTGTAGGTATTTATTTATTTATTTTTGATGTATTATTAGGTTAATTTAAAATTTTTGATCCTTTTATCTTTCCATTGTAGTGTCTACTCTTGTTTCTGTTGTCCTTTCAATCGTTCAAAGGTTAACTGGAAGAGATCCCTTTAAGGGATAAGTTCGCCTTTAAACATCTCTTTCTCTTGTTAATTGTAATTTTTTCATATGTATTATGTACAAAAAAGAGTTACAACAACAACTAGTAATTTAGTTAATACGATAAGTTTAATTAAATTGTTTCGGCATCAAATTTCTCATACTTATAATGTACTAAATCAATTTCAGTAAAAAATAATAAGGGATGGCCCCTTTCACTAGCTTGGTATTAAAATATAGGAAACTGCTGCTTTAAAGAACAGTTTTATTATATAGGTATATACTGATGATAGTTAGTAACCTTCAAGCGACACCCCGTAGGTATAGAGACCGAATAACAAAATTGAAAAACCTGCCCAAAATTTGATTTCAGTTTTTTTCAGTTTTAGTTTTTTTTATGATTATCAATAAATGTGTGCTGGTAAATAAATAATATTTAGTGAAACAAAGAGCTGCGAATATTTCGTCACCACCATTAAAAGGTTAGGTCATAGAGGCTTATTCACGAAATAGCCGCGAGAATAAAGCAAAATGGACCGCCAGTGAATCATGCCATAACAAACATAATTATCGTTATCTTTACGACCAATGAACGACGATTGTTTCACCAACGTTCTGTATTTTATTTTAAGTCTTGCCCTGTACTTGGTAAGTATTAAGGTAAGTATAATTAGGGCAAAGGTTTTTTATTTGTTAAGACAACCCAGTTTTGAACCGTCTAATTGCTATTAGTACTTCCGGATACTAATACATAATTACGCATGTGCTAGGTAAAAAAATCAAGAGGGGGGAAAAGTTTATAGGTACATAACATACGAGTAAGGATTTTAAGCAATTTAATTTACACGGCTTACTTCGTAGGTCAAACAAGCACGTAGAACAGTCGGGGCAAATATATCCCTTTCTTCGTAGAAAGCTTCAAACGGTTAACACCATAAATTATTGCTTTTTTCTATGACATGGTAGGCAAATTTCAAAGTGATAGGATGTGGCCAACGAATGTTAAAATTAACATAAGATTAAAAAGCTTTTATGAATACGGGAGCGTTTCCAAGCTTCGTAATAATGGAATGGAAACAGTCGCTCGTCTGTATTTCCGAACAGATACAACCTAGGACTCTTAAAGGCTAAATGGAATAAATTTGTTATTGAATCAATGAGTTACACTCGCTCATTTTGCACCGCATCAAGTGAGTAGGGGTCAATCGCAGTTCAGTTAATTGTAGAAGAATTTTTCCCTATTTAATATGATTTCCGTGTGGAATTCGTTGGAGGTACTACAGCCAAATAAGTGGCCTATAAATTTTTAAACAAGTTCCTATCAAATGAATATGTCGCTAAAGTCAAACTTTCAAGTTGACAGATACGACGTCTATTGGCATTATTGTTTTGTGACATGCAAACGATTATCAACTTTAGGGTGGTAGACCAAATATTTGGCTGATGGTACCTTCCTAGTGCTAAATTTAACAAAATTAGAGTAGGAACATTTTGGAAGTATCTCCAAATAAAAAGTTGTTATATATTATTAAAATAAATCATACACACATGCAGTAGTATTAGCAGAATATAATTAAAAGGTAAAACAAAATAAATTAAACATAATATCAAGAGACGTGAGCAAAATAAAATATGATAGTCATTTTTTTATTGACTGTGACATTGTCATGTCATTGTGTATGTATATACCTGTGTTCTCTGTACTGCTTACTGTGTTGGTGTGCAATATAAAAGTTATTGTATTATCATTAACATTTGAAAATACCATAGACAATATTCTTTTTTAATATTTCAAACAATTTGTTTGCTGTTTGGTCAGTATTTAATTCAATGCTGTAAATGATCTATTGTTTTTTTTGTATCTTCAATAATATTGAGTCTACACATATAAGGTGAATATTTTACACAGAGCACAAAAAAGCTAATGCCCTACCAAAGATTAGTTTTATTAATTTAGGAGATCCTATTTTGTTATGTTAGGTAGATACATTATGTCAATCTGCATTTTTTATTACGGTAGTCTACGAAAACACAACGAGTCAAAATTATTTGTCCGTGATTGTCAAAGTATTCAATAGTTTTAAGGAATTACGAGACAACTGATTGATTAGCCAGGTATTAACTATGTCATGAGGTTGCCATAGTGTTTGAGTAACGTCATCAATCCTATCCTGAAAATTTCAATTGCAACTACCAGACCGAATGTTTACGCGTGCGAAGCCGCGGATAAAGGCTAGTATTTAATAATATTAACGTACTAACGAGAACACAATAACGCATTTAAAGTGACGTCTATTAATTAGTGAAAAACAGAAGTTCTTTTTTAATTTCTCCTCAGTTCCGTGTGTAGAACCAGAACCACTTGACAGTCCGACGATACCATGGTATCTAAAACCAAAATAAACCAAGCAATAAAACCAAGCTTTGCTAAGCTTACTTTGAGACTAGGTCAATTGGTGTGAATTTTATATATATATATAAAAGGCTTCAACCCGTCCGTGGATACGAATAATGATATTTTCATTTCAGTTGCAAGTGCCATTGGTAATAGACTTTTGGTTCAGCGCCTATGTGATATGGATGGATATGGTTTGTTAAATCATTTAACAGATTAAAGTAGCTGCGGCAGTAGAAAAAAAATATTTTTAGTCATTATTGCACACGCTGAAGCCGCACTAAATAACGCAATAAAAACACGGGCTTATCTCGATTCCTTTGACCATATTAACTTAACAGAATTAATCGAACAGCGACTACAATAAATAGTCTTATCGTTCGGCATAAATTAATCTTGAGGCTAATACATATTTTTTTCGACGTACTTTTTTAATTACGCACGTTAATTGAAATACACGCGGCACGTGTATTTTTGCACACTTATTATCGTAATCCTATGATTTTATAAATGAAAGTCCGTGATACAAATGCATGGACCAACTTTAGAGTAGCAAAATTATACTTATTAGCCTATTAGGTAAAACACAATGAAATACATTTTGATAAACAGTTTAATACTTAAGAAAATTCTGTTTTTTTAACGATCTTAGAAGAAAACCATGACGTAGGTATTGTTTAAAACAAAGATGGCAAAATTGAGGGAGAAAAAAACTGGTCGTAGAAGACTGCAATTTGGCATTTAGGTTGCTTGAGGAGTGAAGAGAACCATTAAAAAATAATTTCCCGAATTTTCCAAGAGAAAAGGAAAAAAATGGGATTTTTCGTTTTACTGGTCCTAGAAAGCTGAAATTCGGCATGTAGGTTGCTTAGGGAGTGTAGAGCAGTGTTAAGAGAGGACTTCCAAAATTCCCACGGGAACGGGAAAATACGAGATTTTTCGTTTTACTGGTCGTAGAAAACTCAAAGTTGGCATTTAGGTTCCGTGGGGAGAGTAGGGGAGCACTACAAAAGGATTTCCCGAAATTTTGACGTTAATAGGAAAAAACTGGATTTATCATTTTACTGGTCGTAGAAAGCTGGAATTTGGCATGTAGGTTGCTTCGGGAGTGTAGAGGAGCATTGAGAGAGGACTTTCCAAAATTCACACGAGAACGGGGAAAAAACGGTGTTTTTCGTTTTACTGGTCGTAGAAAGCTGAAACTTGGCAAGTGGGTTTCTTGGGGAGTGTAGGGGAGCATTAAACGTTAAATAAACGTTAAATTATTATTATTATTATTAAGCGAGCATTTCCCGAAATTCCTATGGGAACGGGAACAAACAGGATTTTTTGTTTTACTGGTTGTATAGTTGACACTGGTTGGGCATAGATATCGACACGGCCAAAGTTGCAAAAATATGTATACATGGCCTAAATGTTCAGTGCATAAAGTCGTGTTTACATATTTTTGTAACTTTGGCAGTGTCGATATCTTTGCCCTTGACTGTAGAAAGCTAAAATTTCAAAATTCAAAAGATTATACTGGATGTACGCTGCAAAGAGCTCTTTAACTGACTTCAAAAAAGGAGGAGGTTATGAATTCCGCTATATATATTTATTTATGTATGTTCACCGATTTCTCGCTCAATTGTGGACCGATTTTTTTAATTTTTTTTTGTTCGAAAGAATATCTACTCCCGAGGTAGCCCCATTGTCACCAAATCAGACTCTGATGACGGGATCTCAGGGAAATCGAGGGCAATCGTCAAATTTTTAAGGCACGCATTACGTTTTTTTATGTATTTTCTCGAGTTATTTAAGTATTTGCGTCTGGTAGACATCATCTCATGTTGATACATATGTAGACCGATAGTTGTTTTCTTTCAGGTTATCTAGGTGAGCTGATGATGGAAGGTTAAACTCCTTAACGGTTAGGAGTTAGAGGAAGTTTCTTTAAATATCATATGCACGTATAGGTAGACCTTAAGTTGTATTCTTTCTGGTTATTCAGGTGAGCTGATGAAGGAAGGTATAACTCCTTAACGGTTAGGAGGACACATTAAGTACTTACGCCAAACCAATCAACTCATAACGTAACAAAATGTATCCATAGGCTGACTGACTGACAGACGACGCGTAGTTTAAACTACAGATTTTACAGACCTGAATTTGGCACACATGTAGATAAAGTATCATAGAAGTGCACTATTTAACTTTGTTTGCTTCTTTGTTTGTTTGAGGGAATCTCTGGAAAAACTGGAAAGTAGTGAAAGCTTTTTAAAAATCGATACCCGAAATAATAGAAGCCTGTTTCAATTCAATCGCGGACAGTGTGGTTTTCTATTGAATCCACTTACCTATTCCTATCCCGCCGGAACAATCCTATGCCGCGTAGGTACGAAGTCGCGGGCAAAAGAAACACGTGGGTATTCTAAAACTACACCCCTGACTTAAAGATGTGAAACAGAGGTTCAAAGTTTGTATGAATTATGATTATCTAGGTTGATTTTTAAAATCAAAAATTTGCAAATGTAATCCTCCGGAAAATCAATTATAACACGAAAATATAGATCGTAGAAAGTAAATCTGTGTTACCCCAAATTTAATGCGAGCGAAGCCGCGGGCAAAAGCTAGTTAGTAAATAAATGCTCTTCCACAAATACTACCACAACGAGCTTTCACAGCATCCTACTGACTAGGTTTTGATAATTTTCATTTTTACATTTCTAATTTACTTTGATTTTGTGTGTCTTTAATTTATAAGAGGGTTCTTATACGATTTTTGTTTTGAAAAAATTACATTTTGCCATGATTATTATTGCGGTATGTTCTTCTTAGTAATCTTGGTCTTTCCCGCAAGCGCTAAACTGGTAGTATAAAAATACTTACGGATAAACGTCTTTTTTAACGCAATGTTAACGTCTAATCATCATCTCATGAACAATATTACTAGGAAAGAAATGACAAAATAGGATTTTACCAAAAAAATCCGGCCAGGAGCGTGTCAGACACGCCCGAAATAGGGTTCCGTAGCCATTACGAAAAAACTAAGTAATATTTTTCTAAGGATTTCGTATTTTGTATGGAATATTCCCAGTTTAGGTATATTTTATACCTTAGGCTGCTATTTACTCTTAAACAACTAATCATTCTCAAGAAAACTTAACCGTTATAGTTTTTCTTGTAAGTTTGATATACTTACTACTACCTTGAATTTTTTCAAATTTGTCCACCCACCGGTTTAGATTTTAGATGAAAATTTGCACTTTAAAGTTGAATATTTTGCAAACAAATAACTGAATCGAAAAATCATTGTAGCAACCCCCGAAATGGTTTTGAAAGCCCTATCCAACGATACCCCACACTACAAGGTTGGATGAGAAAAAAAATCCCTACTTCTATGGAGGTACCTCCAAAAAAAATTTTTATAATTTTTATTGTACCATTTTGACGGCATAGTTTACATATATATTCGTGCAAAATTACAGCTTTCTAGCATGGATAGTCCCTGAGCAAAGCCGCGGATGGACAGACAGACAGACAGACAGACATGGTGAAACTAAAAGGGTTCCGTTTTTGCCATTTTGGCTACGGAACCCTATAAAAACAGACTTTGAAGAATGGTACCTATTTTTTGTTCTATAAATGTGACCAAACGGGTTGCCAGATACTACGAAATTCGAAAATCGTAGTTCATATCGTAGCGTCCCTGTCACTCTCGTATTAAATAAATTAGCGCCAGCGGGACGGCAAGATACGAAGTTCGAATTTTGCATTTCTAAGTATAAGACCAGATCAGTCTTCCCGAAGGAAGCTGCTTCTTATTGCCAAGGCCTTTTGCCGAGCAAAATTTGGTCGATTCCGTTGTCTTTTTTCGATGGGAGAGTAACCTGAAAGCCTGAGCGCTACTGCTGCCATGGCTCGAGTAACTAACAAAAACCAACTAGATCTATACGTTATGCCTATTCAATTTATTAAAAGTGTAAACAAACCGATTTCATCAAAATTCTTGTATAAACACTCACTGGATCGAATCAATAACACATTTATCTATAATTCGTGTCTTTTAAATAGATCACCAAAATTCACTTGTTGTTGTTGTTGTTGTTTCTTTAAAAAAATATGGCTCTGTCCATCGGAGGACAATTTTGCCAGTGTCTAGTAGTTTTTGCCGTTGTACGGTAAAAAAAATCTAGAAAACGAAATATGAGAGGTAATGGTCAAAATTCACTTGATTTTCAATATTTATTTTTCATTTGAAATATCTTCGTCAAAATCTGACGTTATTTCTTGATTGAAACATGTGTATAATCTGTAGTAGCATAGAGATGGTGGAAAATTTGACATTTTAAAAATCGATGCGCGGATGAATAAGCGATTTTAATTTCCTTAATTTTTTTATAATTGAATATACAGTCTTTGGAATGAAATCAAGTATTATAAATAAAAAATAGACAAAAATACTTTGATCTATTCAATTAATAAATTAATCGATTTACTAAACAGATTAATTATTTTGCAATATGTTCTAGGTTTTCACATCATTGAACGTCTGTGGTCGCATAAATGGCGTCTTTGTTTACACTTTTCATAACATTATTAAGTATAGACGTAGGAAAGTACAAATATGGCTCAGCATAATGCTGAAGCGTGGTTTTAATACTATACATAAGATTACATAAATAGATAATTTGCAATTAGATGGCCACCACATAAATTTGATCGAAATACAATATACAATGTTGGTAACATCAAAGTTGAGCTTTAGGTAGTCCACCCTTATTAATATGTCGTAATTAGTTTGTTAGTAGTTTGTTGGTGATCAGCTACGTTATTTTTATAGTACAGTCGCCAGCAATCTTAACTGATTATTCGTGTAAAGTCAGCAGCAGAAATTTATCTACACACGACTCTACTGCCAAAATCATATTAGATCATATTGAGCACCACAACTGCTCATCTACTTTTGCTGCTGACTGTACTATGTTTTTTGGAGACAAGTTGCACGTCAGAAATTACTGTTCCTATCTTGTAACGGAAAGTAAACAGACAAAATGTGTCAAAATAACAGCATTAGTAATAGATTATTTGTGAAAATTAACACTGTCATCTCATAATGCCTAACATCCAGTGTCGTCGTCACAATGTCGAATCATGTAACGGCTTTGCCGTCTCTACTTTTCTACTACGTATGAGCGGATAGCCTAGCACGCAGTGACGTGGCGACATAACAATTCGAGTCCTACCGTGTTGCCTAAATTTTTTCCATGACGTTGAAGTTGCATCCGAAGACAAACCTAACTCACGCTGCTCTCACTCCAGATTACCTAACGAAAATGTTCATTCCACGCCACTGTGGCCAAGTAGTTAGTGACCCTGACTGTGAACCTATTTAGTACCTAGTTCCTGGTTCGAATCTCAGTAAGGGCAAGCATTTGTGTGATGAATGTGAAAGTTTGTAATTGAGTCTTGGATGTTATATATAAGGCAGGTATATATTTATTTATCAATTTAGTACGTAGTACCCGTGTGGTGTCGGGTTAGAATTACACCTCTCCATTTCATCCGAGGATGTCGTAAGAGGCGACTATGAGGATATAGGTAAGGGTATACCGTAGGCGACAGGCTAGCAACCTGTCACTATTGTACCGTTTTTGTCAAACTTAAAACCTAAAATTGCTAAAAGTGACGCTGAAGCGGTAACGTTTCGTGTGCTCTGTCTACCCCGTTTGGGAATACAGGCGTGATGTTTGTGTGTGTTTGTGTAGTGCGTTTGTCTGTAAAGAGTTTGTTTAACCTCTATCCCGCGGGAATTGTGCAATTTTCCAAGACATAAACTATCCTCTGGCCTTCCAATATACGTCCCACTGCTGGGCACAGGCCTCCTCTCAGAATGAAAGGGCTTGGGCCATTGTTCCCACGCGGGCCCAGTGCGGGTTGGGAACTTAAAATAATATCCATACCAAGTTTCATATAAATCGGTCTAGCGGTTTAAGCGTAAGGTAACGGACAGACAATAAACAATATTAGTTAGAATTTTTTCGTAGGTACACGTAGACCTAAAGACCGTAGACCGTAGCTCTATATCGAAATATTTGTCTCAGTAGGTAGTGTACCTGGACTGTGTTGATTACCATTAATGAGTTTCTTAAATTAGTATATTTCGACACCATTGCATGCATCATGGTCACCGGTAGATACTTGCTATATTTAGTTTTTGATATGCTACCTGTAGTATTAGTAGTATTATTTAGTAATTGTAGGTTAGGTATGATTCTTAGTGCTGTCTGTCTATGTACCAAAGCTGTGAGCGCGCGTTATCACAGAGGAGCCGGCAAAACAGTGCGTCTATAAAAGCGATGGGCCAGGTTCAGTGCCTACTCGTAAAAATCGTTAAAAACCCATTACCATAGCTCACGTAGTTATGTAGCGCGTGAATAATGCAAACATTCACTTATCTATGTTGATTTCGTCGCTAATTGTACTGAAACAATATCCTTTTGTTAACAGAAAGACCTAGTTTTGGTCTCAAAACACAAAATTATACAATGCTCTGTTAACAATAGCTGGTGTTTCTACCAAGTTAGGTATATTTTATATGAAAGTTCTCATAATCCTCCAGATTTAACTCTGTACACAGCACGGTAGCGCACGCGCCTGCTCCATTTGTTCAGCTAAACCTGCCACTATTTGGTTTGCTTACGCGATACTTACGAGTAAAAACCCTTCATAGAGGTATAACGAAGTAGCGTATTGTACCCACAACCATGTTTACAATTTCAGAATTAAGTCAACCAGTACAAACAGATTTAAACGTTAATAAAAAAATGTGGGCATGAGTCTCGTTTCCTGAAGTGGGGCGTGCTTGAGCTATAGTATTGGTATTTTATTAAAAATTTTAAAGTACATTACGTGGGTTAAGCTCAGAAGCGTTTGAACTACTATATCTTGTGTGGTATGAAAGCAACGAATATCTTCCATGAACTAAATAAAACCAACCACCACCTCGTGTAGTATGGTCAGTGTGGTAGTAGAATAGCAAAGTAGCTAGCTATATGTATGTATATAATGTATTGAGTGCTAGCTCATGGTGGGCATATTCGTAGATTTTGCTAGCACAAAATAAACTAGAGGACCAAAGAGGAGATGGCGGGGCGACTTGGACGCATATCAAGTCAAGGCAGGAGGCAGGAGCATGTTCTTGATAGAGACGAATGACGGACAGAAGGGGAGGCCTTTGCCAGCAGTGCGTCACTTTAACAGGCAATCAAAAAAACGAAAGAAATTGCATTTAAAAAGCTTTTGATAAGTTTACCCAGGTACGCTAACGCACTACTAACTCATAAAAAGGTAGAGCTGACATTATCGATATCTATCTGAAATGTTTGATCTTAGATATACAAAAGCAGAACCAAGCGTAATTTTTAATTACACTTAAATTCTATCAGTTTTTGGTAGTACCTACCTATATTAGCAGGCAGAAACACAGTATCTGTTGTGAGAATGATAAAGAAATATATAATGTAGGTACCTACTATTGCTACCTTACGTACTTATAAAGAAAATCCAATTACAATAACTGTAACACGTATATTTACAATCTGTTTAGCATGGGTATATCATCGTTTGAACTATAAGTAATATTGTATACAGGATGTAAGGAAATTATGAATATCCCACCATGGGTGGATAGGTGATCGCCTTAATAAAATTTTAGGTTTGAGGAAATATTCAAGTTTTAATTTAATATTGACCTTAAGTCAGTTTTTTGTGCCACCATCACCTTTTTAAGACCTTCAGAGTTTCAATACCAGAAAATGAGACCTAGTAAATTGCACTTAGATTTATGATATCTTAGAATTGTGACAGTAGCAAAAAACTGAATTGAGGTACCACAGTTATAATCTAAGTTATCTAGACATCTCGAAATACAGACGAGTTTTACTAAACCTAAAACTTAATCTTGGTGCCATTATACATTGATCCACATCCATCCACATACATCCATCCACGATAGCATATCTTCTTTTATTTCACTTTTTTTATTAAATAAGTATTATTATTACGTAATTTACAAAAAATATACCTAGATATTATAATGGCGTGCAAAAATAAAACAGAATACTGAAAAGACTTCTTGGCCATTGTTAGAATTTTTTAATGGTTATCTTAAGTAAGACTTATCAAAGCACACAAACAAACTTGGTACTAAAATGTCTCATAGAAAAGGAATTTATATACTAACAAAAGACTACAGTCATATTCGTAGACCTCCGTAAAGTATCGACTGAGTTTATTGATTATTGTTACATACCTGCTTTAATTACCAATAGTGGTTTAATCTACGTTATTTTTAATTAAAACTCTAGCCTGCATACAATAGGCATGTAAAAAAATTACGTATTTATTAATGCATTAGGTAGGTATTTATTTTAACGTGATTCGTGATTGAAAATGTAGTGGGTAGTAGATTTTATATCGAAGGACTAATAGAACCATAATAAGTCGAAGCGGGCTCTCCACAAAATACTTACTCAATTATACCTACCTACGTCTTAGGTATGCATTAATAACGAAAGATGTAAGTATATAAACTGAGATGGTGTTAGTTAGACACCATTTTATGTTCAAAGGGTGTCTTAGTTCTTGTGGTAGGTAACATGGCAACTGAAGGTCTAGCTGCTTGAACTTCACTTCAACGAAGACGGCTAATAAAATTCGAGGGTGTTTATGAGTCAATCAACTTTTTAGTGTAGTTTGTTGTCATGGTAACGTCTCCTGAGTTACTTATTAAAAGTATGATTTTATGGGGTACAAATCCACCAAAAGTTAGGAGTTTTGACCGTTTTAAGGCAATTCCTTCATGGTTTCTCCTAAAAATGCTCCTCTCATCCACTCAAAGGTTGACTGGTAGAGATCACTTAAAGGGATAAATTCGCCTTTATACATATATTTCATTGTTTGTCATCTGTGTTTGTTTACTTATTTTGTACAATAAAGAGTTTACATACATACATACATGGTAAAAGTGTAAATTGCAATCATTTTTCTAACAAAGTGATGTCACTAAGCTGCCACTATCACTGATGTCTTCTAAGTTACGGAACAGAATAACATACACTAAATTGTTGATTGACCCTTATGACTTTTTAGTCATAATGAAAACTCTACTTTTAAGAAAATATAAAAAAGTGTTAATTACAAAAGCATAGTCCTATAAAATTTAGATATCCCTTAAAATTTGACGTAGGTACAGTCGAGCAAATTGAATCATGGCCCAGGGTGGAACCTTTGTGCTACTACTACTAAAGTCATAATGACAAAGATGTACTAATGACATCTTATTTGTCAAGGAAATCATAGTGAAATTAATTAATACTAGGTTCCTCCCTGGGTCATGATTCAATTTCTTCGACTGTACGTGACAAGGAATTTACAAAACTGAAGTTTTTGGGCCTTTTAAACTTTTACCTATACCAATTATCTAATCAGTCAGACACTTCAACTAAACGCCATACTTATTAAACGCTTTTGGACGCTCTTAAGCGTACTACAAACGATTTAGATTAGACTGTGTTACATTATTGAGATGTTCCTTAAAGTATAACGCGGGAAAATTTACAACATCGGCTGTCAAGTGGCGCTACTGTCTATGCGGAACTATTGCGAAACTCTTTACTCGTTATGGTCCACCCACACCCGCACAACTACTTATTTTTCTACCTATCGCAATGTTATTGATCACCATCGTTATCACCAGATTCTCCAGCCTACATATGAGCCCCGCCTGTGGACTAGTAAGTAGCTAAGTAGATATATTATTTCGAAATAGGTAGGTACCTATTTTGACTCCATAGGAAGAGATTTAATGGAGCGTTTTACTCCGGTTAGGTACGTTGTAAAAAAAAAAACTATCTGCATACCTACATAACTACCTACATACACTCACCGGCATAAAATTTGGCCAAACTCTACATACAAAATTATTCACTGATTACTGCATACATTTGAGGGTCAGATTTTTTGCCGCTTAGTAAATATATTTAACTGCCTCAGCCAACATTTGGATAGAAGATATCTGATAAAACTGTCTAGAGCTAAACTTTTTAAAAAGTTGAGATGTAACTATCTACAACAGTGACAAATTAAATTAGTGACAATTTGAAAGTATGGTATTAGAACTTTCACATTAGCAGCAACAAAGTAGTGAAGTCTAAAATAAAATTAATTACGTAATGCGATACGGAACGGAAAGTTTTGCGAGCCGGGTGTGGGGCGGGGGCGGGGGAAAAAGTTTATGAGCGCCCCCGCAACCCCTTCGCAACAAAAACTCGCGCGACCCCATGCGCCACGCGGCCGCTCCTGCCTCGCGCGCCGGGAGTGTGGACGACTAAATAAAGAATATCCTTATTCTAATAAAATTAATGGCGCGAGTTGGGTGGCTTAACTCGAGCCGAGTGGGCTCATAATCTAGCTAAAACGTGTTTAGTTACCTACATGTTACATAGTTGCCATATTTTGATTCGTAGGTATTGCATGAATTTTTATTTAAACAGACAAGTTTTGTATTCTTGAAACGATTGTAATATACCTCTTAATACCGACTAGACTATAACCACGAGATGCGTTTACCTATGTTAAACAGGAAGATTTGAAAACTAGGTGAACAGAATATGATGATTTATTTATTTATTCATTGATACAACTCTATTCCTGAGCATCTACTAGCCTACCTCACACAATCAAAGTTGATTTGGCTTGGGTAGCTTACCATTATGATGGCGAGATTTTGCTCCTGATACATATTAGGTTAGGTTACCTACTTAGTCTCAATTACAAAATAATAGGCCAATAATGAAAATAATAAGTTCTATCTAGCTGGACAACGAAGAATAACTTTATTATTACAATGCGAATTATGATCTTTCTGCCCGCTGCCCATTATGACCGCTCTGCACCCTTTCCGGTATAAATAGGTACGGAAATCCGTAAGAAAGTTTTTACGCCCGGGCACAAAATTCAATGAGCGTCGGCAAGCGCGCTTTTTCCTCCCCAGCTTAGAAAACCATCCATGAAGCGGGAACAAATCCATTGCAACGACTGCTAGAAATTTTATCGCAATGAATTAATTAATCCGTAAGTTAGTGAACGCTTACAGCTTGCGAACTGTAGCGTCAAGCTAAACCTAATCGATGTTCAATAAAAAAAATATTTTTTAATTAAAGTCGTAGCATTTAAAGGTGAAACATATAATACATTGTCTCTTCTAGATGACTGCAAGTTGCAACAGTGTAGAGAATGTTTTATTCAACCCTAATTAACTTTATCCGTTACAAGTCAACTCTTTTTACAGGCATTCCTGGTGGCATTTACCGCGCACCTGGCGGGCGGCTGGCGCGCGGCGCGGGCGGCGAGCGCGGCCCGCGGCCCGCGCCGCCATCCGCCGAATTAGAATAACTTTACTTACCCTTTCTAGGAACGCAACATTTTCCTTTTCTTTTCAAGTATAATGTATCGCACCTGACTTTATCAACAAAACAATTTTTGTACAGAGCTGTTTAAGAGAGTACTTATTTATCTGATGACTGGAGTCAAAAAAGTTGTTAAATAAACTACTCGGTTTGCTGAGGTTGTA